>NW_027464194.1:0-146633 GCF_050947455.1 Rhinoderma darwinii | reverse complement strand
GCAGGTAATAAAGGACAGGGGGCGGAGCTAACTCCGACTGACCAGGCCGCGATAGGCTCTCCCACTCCTGAGCCTGCCACCCTGGTTGGTGGGAGATGGTGTCAGTCGAACAGGTCTGGCCTCAGGTGTGGATTGATTAATCCCAGGAGTATACCTAGACGTAGTACCTGGCAGATCCCTAACAGTACTCCCCCTTTTATGAGGGGCCACCGGACCCTTACTAAGAGGACCCGGTTTAGTAGGGAAGAGAAGGTGGAACCTCCTGATCAATACCCGAGCGTGAACATCACGGGCAGGTACCCAAGTCCTCTCCTCCGGCCCGTACCCTCTCCAATGGACCAGGTACTGGAGGGAGCCCTGGACCATCCTACTGTCCATAATCTTGGCCACCTCGAATTCCACCCCCTCAGGGGTGAGAACGGGAACAGGAGGTTTCCTCGAGGGGGACCAGGACGGGGAGCAGCGTTTAAGGAGGGAGGCATGGAAGACGTCATGTATGCGAAAGGATGGGGGCAGCTCCAGACGGAAGGATACAGGGTTGAGGACTTCAATGATCTTATAAGGCCCAATAAATCGGGGAGCAAACTTCCTGGACGGGACCTTAAGGCGCAAGTTCCTGGACGACAACCAGACCAAATCCCTGACGACAAACCGGGGGTTAGCAGAACGTCTACTATCCGCCTGAATCTTTTGTGCGCTCTGGGACGCCTCTAGGTTCTTCTGAACCTGGGCCCAGACAGTGCACAGTTCCCGATGAACATCCTCTACCTCAGGATTATTGGAACAACCAGGGGAAACGGAGGAGAACCTTGGGTTAAACCCGAAATTACAGAAAAACGGGGAGACCCCTGACGAGTTACTGACCCGGTTATTCAGGGAAAATTCAGCAAGGGGAAGGAATGAGACCCAATCGAATTGACAGTCAGAGATGAAACACCTTAAATATTGTTCCAGGGACTGGTTAGTCCTCTCAGTTTGGCCATTAGTTTCGGGATGGAAGGCGGAGGAGAAGGACAGATCAATCTCCAACTTTTTACAAAAGGCTCTCCAAAATAAGGAAACAAATTGTACCCCTCTGTCAGAAACGATATTGACTGGGGCCCCATGGAGACGCAGGATGTGTTTCACAAACAAAGAAGCTAACGTCTTGGCGTTAGGTAGCTTCTTAAGGGGCACAAAGTGGCACATCTTGCTGAAGCGGTCTACTACCACCCACACCACCGACTTGCCCTGAGATGGAGGCAAATCGGTGATAAAATCCATGGAGATATGGGTCCAAGGTCTCTGGGGAATGGGCAAGGAACGTAGTAGGCCCGCAGGTCGGGACCTAGGGGTTTTGGACCTAGCGCAAACCTCACAAGCGGCGACGTAAGCCCTAACGTCTTTAGGCAACCCAGGCCACCAATAGTTTCTGGTAATGAGGTGTTTGGTGCCCAAGATGCCAGGATGACCAGATAGAGCGGAGTCATGGTTTTCCCTGAGTACCCTTAGCCGGTATTGCAGGGGAACAAACAGTTTGTCCCCAGGGACGTTCCCGGGAGCCGCACCCTGATCAGCCGCAATATCAGAAGCTAAATCAGAATCCGTGGCAGAAACGATTATACCAGGGGGTAAAATACAAGCAGGATCCTTCTCGGAAGGAGGATTGGCCATGAAACTACGTGACAGGGCATCAGCCTTAATATTCTTGGACCCAGCCCTATAGGTAACCAAGAAATTAAATCTGGTAAAGAATAGTGCCCACCGAGCTTGTCTAGGATTAAGCCTCCGGGCCGATTCTAGGAAAACCAGATTCTTGTGATCCGTAAGGACCGTTACCTGGTGTCTGGCCCCCTCCAGGAAGTGCCGCCACTCTTCAAAAGCCCATTTAATGGCTAGAAGTTCGCGGTTGCCAATATCATAGTTACTCTCCGTGGGCGAAAACTTCCTAGAGAAGTAAGCACAGGGGCGGAGATGGGTGAGGGAGCTGGTACCCTGGGACAAGACGGCCCCCACTCCCACCTCGGATGCGTCAACCTCCACAATAAATGGCTCCTCTTGGTTGGGCTGAATCAGCACGGGGGCCGAGATAAAGCACTTCTTGAGGGTCTCAAAGGCCTGGACGGCCTCAGGGGGCCAATGGAGGACATCAGCACCCTTGCGAGTAAGGTCCGTAAGAGGCTTAGCGACGACCGAGAAGTTGGCAATAAATCTCCTGTAATAGTTGGCGAACCCTAAAAAACACTGTAACGCCTTAAGGGAGGCAGGTTGGACCCATTCTGCCACAGCCTGAACTTTGGCAGGGTCCATGCGGAATTCATGAGGAGTGAGGATTTGCCCTAAAAATGGTATCTCCTGTACCCCAAAGACACATTTTTCAGTCTTAGCAAACAGATTATTCTCCCAAAGGACCTGGAGCACCTTCCTGACATGCTCCACATGGGAGGACCAGTCTTTGGAAAACACCAGTATGTCATCAAGGTACACAACAAGAAAATTACCCAGGTAATCTCTCAGGATTTCATTAATAAAATTCTGGAAGACAGCAGGGGCATTACACAACCCAAAGGGCATGACCAGGTATTTGAAATGACCCTCGGGTGTGTTGAACGCAGTTTTCCACTCATCCCCCTCTTTGATGCGGATAAGGTTATATGCCCCCCGTAGATCGAACTTAGAAAACCATTGGGCTCCCTGAACCTGATTAAAAAGATCCGGAATCAAAAGAAGTGGGTACTGGTTCCTTACGGTGACCTTATTCAGGTTACGATAATCAATGCACGGCCTAAGACCACCATCCTTCTTCCCCACAAAGAAGAAGCCAGCACCTACAGGAGAAGTCGAGGGGCGAATGAAACCCTTGGCCAGGCATTCTTGGATATACTCCCTCATAGCTTCACGTTCAGGACATGAAAGATTAAATATCCTACCCTTAGGAAGCTTGGCACCAGGCACCAAATCGATGGCGCAATCGTAATCTCTATGGGGGGGCAACACCTCGGAGGCCTCCTTAGAAAACACATCGGCGAAGTCCTGAACAAACTCAGGAAGCGTGTTTACCTCCTCCCGGGGAGAAATAGAGTTAACAGAAAGACATGACATAAGACATTCACTACCCCATTTGGTGAGATCCCCAGTATTCCAATCAAACGTGGGATTATGCAACTGCAACCAGGGAAGACCTAATACCAGATCAGACGATAATCCCTGCATCACCAGTACAGAGCACTGCTCCAAATGCATGGAGCCAACCAGGAGTTCAAAAACAGGAGTATGCTGAGTAAAATAACCATTAGCAAGGGGAGTTGAGTCGATACCTACTACAGGGATAGGATAAGGTAAATCAATAAAAGGCATTTTTAGAGACATAGCAAATTCCACAGACATGATATTAGCAGATGAGCCAGAATCCACGAAGGCACTGCCAGTGGCAGACCGGCCAGCAAACGAGACCTGAAAGGGAAGCAAAATTTTATTGCGTTTCACATTAACGGGAAATACCTGTGCGCCCAAGTGACCTCCCCGATGATCACTTAGGCGCGGAAGTTTTCCGACTTTTTATTCTTGCGCCTGGGACAGGTGTTCAGAAGATGCTTGTCGTCCCCACAGTAGAAGCAGAGACCATTCATTCTGCGAAACTCCCTACGTTGTCGAGGGGACATGGAGGCCCCGAGTTGCATAGGTACCTCCGAGTCCTCCGTGGAGGGGCGAGGAGACGGGACCTCGGGGGGAATCGCAGAAAGGTCAGAGGGGAGCACATTGAAGCGTTCAAGCTGACGTTCCCTGAGACGTCGGTCAAGTCGTACTGCTAGGGCCATAACCTGGTCAAGGGAGTCAGAAGAGGGGTAACTAACCAGCAGATCCTTCAGGGCGTCAGATAATCCTAACCTAAACTGGCACCTTAGGGCCGGATCGTTCCACCGAGAAGCTACGCACCACTTTCTAAAATCAGAACAGTACTCCTCAACCGGTCTCCTACCCTGACGTAAGGTCACCAGCTGACTCTCGGCTAAAGCAGTCCTGTCAGGCTCGTCGTAAATGAGTCCGAGGGCAGAGAAAAAGCGATCAACAGAGGAAAGTTCAGGGGCGTCAGGAGCCAAGGAGAAGGCCCACTCTTGGGGCCCTTCCTGGAGTCGGGATATGATGATACCCACCCGCTGGTTCTCAGAACCTGAGGAGTGGGGTTTAAGGCGGAAATACAGTCTGCAACTCTCCCGGAAGGAGAGAAACGTTTTACGGTCCCCTGAGAACCGGTCAGGTAACTTGAGGTCGGGTTCTAGAGGTGAGGTGAGGGGAACTACTACGGCAGCGTCACCCTGGTTGACCCTCTGGGCCAGGGCCTGGACCTGTAGGGAGAGGCCCTGCATCTGCTGGGTCAGGGTCTCAAGGGGGTCCATGATAGCGTCAGCGTAGGGGAAATGGTAGACTAGGTAAGGGGCTTGTAATTATGTAATGGCAGGAAGGAGGTGAAGGGAAAGTGAGCCCTAATCTACCCACCGCCCTGTCCCTGCCTACTTGCAACGACCCGCCCTAGGCGACGGGGTACAACTGGGCGGCGGTCCCTACGCTGTCTAAGTGCACGGGAGAACAAACAGGGAACACGCAAGGGAAGGGGCAGTAGCCCACGGAACGCCACGAGGAAACGGAGCGGTGAATGAGTTGTCAGGACCAGGATGAAGTGGAGTATACCCAAGTGAGCACGGAGGAGGAAGCAAGCCGGAGGCAAAGCAAGCGGGTTAAGCAGAACAGCAGCAAGGCAGAAGCACGGCAGAAGCAGGCTGGAGCAAGCAGCAGTGGGGCCAGGAATCCAAAAGAATTACAAGCACTGAGGAGGAGAACACAGCAGGTAATAAAGGACAGGGGGCGGAGCTAACTCCGACTGACCAGGCCGCGATAGGCTCTCCCACTCCTGAGCCTGCCACCCTGGTTGGTGGGAGATGGTGTCAGTCGAACAGGTCTGGCCTCAGGTGTGGATTGATTAATCCCAGGAGTATACCTAGACGTAGTACCTGGCAGATCCCTAACATATATACAGAATAAATAGCGGAGTCACTGTGCACATACATTACATTACTTATCCTGTACTGATCCTGAGTTATATCCTGTATTATACTCCAGAGCTGCACTCAGTATTCTGCTGGTGGAGTCACTGTGTACATACATTACATTACTTATCCTGTACTGATCCTGAGTTACATCCTGTATCTCTTTATTTTATATAAATTTACAAAACATAAACTGAAAAACAAATACATAACTAATTCCATATAACCAAAAAGTCACAACCCAATTCTTATAAACAAATTTTCTTATATACATCTCTGTATATGAGAAGAGAAAACGATACCAGACCCGGCCACATACACCCCACTCTTATATACTTACATCTACACTTCATCCGAAACTAAACAATAACTAGAATATATACAAACATCATATAAACGTCATCAAAAGTACCAACAGAAAATCCCCCGACCCGCGTCACCCAAGGGCCTAAAGAAACAACATAATAATGATGATAATAATAATAAAACAACAACATAATAATAATAAAATAATAATAATAATAACCCCAAAAATCCAAAATATAATAATACTAATCCCAATTTTTTTTTATTTTTTTTTATCCTTTTTTTTTTTTTTTTATATATATATATTTTTTAATCACACTATACACATCCTGACTTTCCCTAACCTTACCCTTCTTACCTAAACTCCACCACCCCAGCCAGCATCTCGCCTCATGTCCTCTCACGTCCGCATAGTCCAGATGCTGGCCCCCACCACCACACCCAACACCCCAGCCCAGCCCCCCGCCCTATGTCCTCCCATGTCCGCATAGTCCGGGGCTGGGTCAGGCAAACCCCCCCCCCCCCCGACCCCCTCCCAACCTATCTATTAACCCCCTTAAGTCTATCCCTATTCTAACAACATTTCTACATTATAATACAATACACGTCACCAACCTGTCCAAATACCAAACCATATACAAAATACACCGTACCCGAAAGCACCAAGTTCGGTCGCTTGTAAACCTTTTTCCTGCCATTTCAATCCTAAACAAAACAAAAATCTTCCAGTGCTTACCTAGCCCATCACCAGATAGAGAGAAGGGAAAGCCCCCCCCAGCTCCCCCCCAGAGGCCAACGTACCACGTCCACCGCTGCACCCTCCCTATCGCTTGCCCTATCTCCTTACCCTATTACTAACCCTTTCTTGACCCTATTGAAAGCTGACCCTATGCTGACCCTCACCTTTCCCTTATTCCGAGTCCTATCGCTATATTTTTTATTGGTGCCTCAGCGGAACGCAGACCCCCACCTCCAGTTGAGCACCGGTGACGACTCCCCCTCCCTCATGAAGGCAGACACATTAAGGCACCCAAAAGGAAAAGCCCCTCCAAAGACGAGAGGCTTTGGATGCTCCCAATCTGCCAACCTCCAAAGAATGCACCTTCACCAGGTCACCCATGATATTGCTAACAACCTCATCCACTAGGAGGATTTTCTTCTGGGTAGAAACTAGACATCGTGCATTCCACATAAAGTGCCTGACCACTATACTGACTAGAAACAAGGTGCAATGGTCCCTACCACCGAGGTCTCCGAACACTCCATAGGCCCACCCAGCATAGGAGAGGCTGGTTAGGCCTGGCCAACCAATGGAGGCTCCCACCCTTTTGTATACCTCTGTATTGAAAGGGCAATGAAGCAGGAAATGCTCCATGCTTTCCAGCACTCCGCCACACTCCTCCCGGGGGCAATCCCGATCATCAGAGCTTCTGCACTTTAGATTGTCCCTCACATACAGTCTCCCATGGAAGCAACGCCAAGCCAGATCCCAAAACTTCTGGGGAATCCTCGCTGAATTTAAAAGTTTTAATCCCACCCCGAGGTCACTACTTGGGCAGTCTTTGAGCGCCAGGGGCTTATGGAAGTGGGTCATCAGGACCCTCCTGTCAAGAAATTTTCTCGACATGGTCCTGATCTCCCACACCTCCAGACCCCACCGGCGAACAATCTTCAGCGCCAGGGTGGCATAAGCCGGGAGATGTCCGTGAGGTGTACGCAGGTCTTTCACTTGCCCTCCTCTCTCCCATTCCTGGAAGAAAGGCCGAAACCACCCCCTGCAGGAGGATATCCACCAAGGAGCCCTCTCTTGCCAGAGGTTTGCCAGGTTGATCTTAACAAAGGTGTTCACTAGGAACACCACCGGGTTAACCATACCTAACCCGCCTAGTGTCCTTGGTAGGTAAGTAACCTCCCTCTTGATTAGGTTGAGCCTGTTCCCCCATAACAGCTGGAAGAACAGGCTATAGACCCGAGTCCAGAGAGGTTCTGGCAAGATGCACACACTGCCCAGGTAAAGCAACATGGGCACCAGGTAGGCCTTGGCCAAGTGAACCCTTTCCCTCAGGGTTAAGGACCAACCCTTCCATTGGTCGACCTTCTGGGCAACTAGATTCAGCCTATCCTCCCAGTTCTTCTTGGGGTAATCACCCGGGCCAAATTCGACTCCTAAGATCTTAGCAGACCCCTGAGGCTCTGGAAGGGTGTCCGGGAGATCAAAACCAGGATCTCCTCCTCCCAGCCAGAGACTTTTGCACTTATCCCGGTTGATCTTGGACCCAGATGCCAATGAGTAACGCTCCACTTCCGACATCACCCACTCTGCCTCCCCTCTCGAGGAGACAAAAATGGAGACGTCGTCTGCGTACGCAACCACCCTCTGAGTGGCCTCCGGCCCCTCCAGGCCGGCCCCGACTCCCGCCAATGGCCCACGATCGATCCTTTTAAGAAAAGGATCAATTGCGAACGCATATAGCAAAGGGCTCAAGGGACAACCCTGGCGGACACCAGACCCAACCTCAAAGGGGGTTCCAACCCAACCGTTCACCAGCGCAAAAGTCTCAGCCCCAGTGTATAAGGTCTGTAGCCAATTGACAAACCCCCCCGGTAGGCCGTACCTCAGAAGGACCGACCAGAGGTACTCGTGGTCCACCCGGTCAAAAGCCTTGGCCTGGTCCAAGGACAGGATGTACCCCTCCCACCGACCAGAATTTCCCTGCTCCACTGCCTCTCTGACACTGAGGACAGCACTAAATGTGCTGCGGCCTGGAACAGAGCAATGCTGGACCGGCGAAAGGAGCCGGGATGCAAACTTCACCAGCCGATTAAACAGCACCTTTGCGAGAACCTTTCTGTCCGTATTGAGCAGCGCTATGGGACGCCAATTCTCAATACGGGTCGAGTCTTTACCCTTCGATAAAACGATCAAGGCCGACCTCCTCATTGACATTGGCAAAGTACCCGAGGAAAGGCACTCATTAAACACCTCAGTCAAGAGGGGAACTAGGGTTCCTTTAAAAGTCTTATAAAACTCGGATGTTAAGCCATCCGGCCCTGGCGATTTTTTGAGGGCAAGCCCATCAATCGCCAATCCCACTTCCTCTTCCTTGATCGAATCTATCAAAACACCGAGAGAGGGGTCTACCCCTGGCTCAGGGATGGTTTCAGCCAGGAAAGCCGACATCTCGTCTCGGTTTGGATCTTGCTTCCCCAAGAGGTGCGAGTAGAAGGATCTGACGACCTCCAAGATCCCTGATTTGGATCTCTTCAGAGATCCTGTACTATCAATCAGTCCTGTCACAACCTTACGACTCACTGACATCTTACAGTTCCTGTAGGGGTCGGGCGAGCGGTACCTCCCGAAATCCCTCTCAAGAACTAAAGATGTGTGCCTATCATACTGACACCTCCTGAGCAAAGCTTTCACCACGGAGATCTCCTCCCCACTACCCCCGGTTGAGACCAGATGTTCGAGTTTCCTCCTCAGTTCCTGATATAGGCGGTACCTACTCATGGACCTGAGGCTCGAGAGCCTGCGGAAAAATCCTGCCACCCGGACTTTAAACAACTCCCACCACTCAGACTTAGTACCACTGAGATCCAACAAAGGTACCTGGCTCTGAAGAAAATCCTCAAAGGCCTGTCTTATCTCCGCTTCTTCCAAGAGAGTAGAATTCAGCCTCCATATACCTCTTCCCATCTGGAGGGACTCTGCAATGTTCAAAGAGAAAATAATCATACAGTGATCGGAGAACTCCACCTCACCAACGGACACTGGTGAAGAGATGGCTTCCTCCTTCAAAAAAAACCTGTCTATCCTAGACCTACAACTACCTCTACGATAGGTGAAACCCGAGTGGCCTGGGGTATGCCTGATGTGGATATCCACCAGGCGAGCATCGCTAACTATATTTTTTAATGCTACACTATCGTAGGTCAATTTTTTATCTCCAGAACCTCCTCTATCTCGGGGTCTCATGACAGTATTGAAGTCCCCTCCAAAGATAACTTGTCGACCTGAAAAAAGGAAAGGCTTAATCCTCATGAAGAGACTTTTACGGTCCCATTTGCTCTGGGGTCCGTATATATTGATTAGTCTTAATTCCTGTCCCCTCATGAGGACATCTAAGATCAAGCACCTCCCCATTTCTAACTCAATCATCCGTCGGCATGTTACCGGTGCGGTGAAAAGGACCGCCACTCCGCTATAGGGCTCAGCCGCAAGAGACCAGTAGGAGGGCCCGCGTCGCCACTCCCTCCTAGATTTAACGACGTCTGCCAAAAGTGACAGCCTGGTCTCCTGCAAAAACAAAATGTCGGCTTCAACTCGGCCAAGAAAATCAAAGGCTGCAAATCTCGCCCTATCTGACTTAATGCTGGCAACGTTAATTGATGCCAGCGTCAACGGAGTGGGTGCCGCCATCATGGATGTTTGAGTTAGACGGCTTTCTTCTTCCCACCCCCCCCTCTATCTGATGAGGACCCCCCTTCTTTGCCTCGCTTCTTGCAAACTGAGGAGTCCATATTCACCACCCTATTCCCATCTTCATCCCCAAGTACCGGGTCAACCTCCCCCTCTGGGGGCAACGGCCCCTGCAGCAGGGGAGGCTCAACGACTCTAGGGTGCCCTACCATGCCCTCCCTCTTAGTATGAGAGGCTGGAATGTCCACGAGAGCATGGTATCGATCAGTAGAGCGCACCAGGGGGGTACAGGATTTACCTTCCTGGGCCAGGGCGGGGCCAGATGTATTTGGCCCTTGGGTTTTGCCCGGTGTCCCTTTTGCTGTAGGCTGAGTCCTCTCTTCCTCTCCCACACTTTCATAGTGGGAGGACTGAGAGTCCTCAGCCCTCTGCTCCCTTTGGATCCTCCTCATCTCCCCATTCAATTCGGCCTCCCCAGGGGCATCAGATTCAGGGGGGGCATCCAGATCCGAATCAGAGGTTGTCCCAGTTTCCTGGAGCGCCCTCCAAATCCTCTCCTTCCTTCGCTTCTCCGCCCTTCTCTGGCGAGAAGGGGGACCCTTCTTTGCATTCTTCCCTTGCCCCTGTGCCCCATCGTCCCTGCCCGCACCCTCACCCACGGAGGCCTCCCTCCTTTCATCCTCCGCAGGTTTGGAACAAGCATTGACAACAGAGCGAGGACACCGACTGAACGGGTGACCTAAGTCACCACACAGGTTGCACCGAATACGGTCACACGATGCGGCTAGATGACCAATCCCCCCACAATGAGCACACTTCTGCACCTTGCAGCCTGCACTCAGATGTGAGGGGTCGCCACACCGGTGACACAACTTCGGCTGCCCCTGGTAGAAGACAAGGATCCGATCTCTTCCCAGGAAAGCAGACGATGGTATGTGGGACACCGTCTGTCCCAGACGCTTTAATTTAACCATGAACGTCCAGGCCCCTGACCAGATGCCAAACTCATCCATGTTCTTCCGTGGCATCTCTACTACCTCTCCGTACCTTCCCAACCAGGTCATGATATCAATACAAGAGAGTGACTCATTACGGGTAAGAACGGTCACTCTCTTGGGACCACTTTGGCGAGAAATTGCTTGTGCAGTAAAAGTCTCGCCAGCCAGGCTCGTCCTTCATCAGCTCGTAGTTCCCCCAGAAGACCTCAAGGCCCCCTAGGTGAACAAAGCTGATGTCAAACTCGACCGAGCCATGAGGATGTATCAAGGCAAAGATGTCACTCGCCTTGAAGCCCATCCCCAGCAGCAGCTCCACCACCCTCTTTCTGGGAGGGCACGCATCATTGCCACGCCACCGGAGACGGACCACATTCCTCCTGGCTACAGCCTGCCCGGCTGTTGGGAGTGACCACTGATCTCCTCGTTGCTCTCGGAAGGCATTTAGACCATATCTGTCTATCCAGAAAGACAGGTCCTTCTGCACTCCCCCTATGGTTAAGGTTTGCTTTCCCTCTCTTAAAGCGTCCAAGAGACGTTGTTGCAAGTTACCGTCCCCGGACCTTGAGGATGAAGATGGGTGGGCCCGCTGTCCCCCCGCTGCCACACCAGCATAAGACCTGCCGGATGTCACAGCAAGAGGAGCGCCAGGCCCATTGCCCCTGGTTGATACCCCATCCCCACCACCCACCACCTCACCACCTACAGACACAGCACTCAACACCCCATTACCAGCAGACACTCCAGCAACTTTATTTACAGACACCTGCATACCCCCAGCAGTTCCCACATCCACAGCCGCAACTTTTTTATTTAACCCACCAGGTCCCCCTGCAGTCATCCTTCTGGCCAGGCCTGGTCCTATGTTATGTATTTTTTCTGTACATTTTGTGTGGGTAGACACTGCTTCAGTCTCCGCATCATCAGGCACCTTTGCAGGGACGCCACCAGATGTTATAAGCGGTGTCCCCGCTGTGCCCTCCGCCTCATTAACCTCCATCTTTTCTATGTGCGGAACATTTTTGGGAAAGGGGCCACCGCCGCCCCCGACGCCAGCAGCCCCCTTCTCGCCTACACCACTTTTCAGTGATGCGGACGAAGGAGCCACTGATGTCACTGGAGCCGCCTCCGGCGCCGGACCACTCCCCCCTCCCACAGAGGAGTGGCCAACAGAGCCGGAGCCCCCTCTGTGACCGCCCTTGTCCGGAACGTCTGACGGCTTTACTGCGACACCGACAGACTTCCGGCTTTCAGACACCACGTCCGGTTTCTGGTTTACCAGTTCTCCCGACTCCTGTTCTCGCATCAAAGACCAGTTTCCCGGGCTCGCCATTCACCGGACACGGGGACACACCCCCTGGCGTCACCAGGCCACCAGTACCGCCCCCTTTGCAGGGGTTGGCGTCCGGCGCCATTTTGACCACCACGTGTTCTAATGCCGGACCCGTAACACTCTCCCCGCATTCCCACTCCAGCCCCACTGCAGAGGTTGTAGTTGGGGGTCTTGCGGGACCTGCGCCCTGATCCTGACTTTCATCTGGCTCAGAGCACAGGAAGGATCTTGCTGTATACACCATTTTAAATGAACCTTTAGCAGATTTTTTTTCCTTTTCCTTTTTTTTCTTCTTACATTTCTTTTTCTTTTCCTTTTCCTCCTCTGCGGGTAACTCCGCACCGAAACAGAATCCCTGGAAGGATACCGGCGACTCCACATTACGGATCTGTGTGAGTAATCCTGGAGGCCGCTCACTGTCAGTTTCAAAACACTCCTGATTATTCCCAGCTGTGAGTCCACCCTCCTCCTCCTCCTCACTGCTCCTGGGTGCCTCAGAATCTGTGCCTTCTCTGGACTTTGCATTTTCACTCTCCATTGCCTCCACCACATTTTCCTTTGCTGTGTCTTCCTCCATACATTCTATTTTTATAGGTGCTGCCATCTCGGCAAACCTCTCTTTGTTTTTTAATTTTTCTCCAAACACCTAATTACGTCCGTAATTCACGGACGTATTTCGGCCGCAAGTCCCGGACCGAACACAGTGCAGGGAGCCGGGCTCCTAGCATCATACTTATGTACGATGCTAGGAGTCCCTGCCTCTCCGTGGAACTGCTGTCCCGTACTGAAAACATTATTACAGTACGGGACAGTTGTCCTGCAGAGAGGCAGGGACTCCTAGCATCGTACATAAGTATGATGCTAGGAGCCCAGCTCCCTGCACTGTGTTCGGTCCGGTACTTGCGGCCGAAATACGTCCGTCAATTACGGACGTAATTAGTGTGTGTGCACATAGCCTAAAACGGTATCGGGACCTCTTACCTCCTGAGGCCTTTGCAGCCCTTCCTCTGGCGACCGCCAAGTCCGCACAGAGCCGTTACAGCGACTTCCTGAGGTCCCGATACTCCTCCAACCGCATAGCCATACGGGAGCTGAAGTTCTCCACCGTCTCTCCGGTCCTCAGCTGTCCCCATTCCTCCACACGACCGTCATCCAAATGTCCGGACAGTGCTGGTCCTTCTGCAGACGACAAAACCTCTATCACCATGCCGGACCGCGTCTCTATACCCTTATCCAGGGTTCCAGCCACGGGGGAAGCCAGGATAGCCTTGCCCCGAGATGATCTCCTCCCCCGCGACCGTTTGCATATTCCCAGCCAGCTGGCATGCTCCGGGAGGTAGAGGTCTGAGGCTCCATCCTAGGATGGAACCCCGCTCAGGGTACTTTCCAAGCCCAGGCAGATGGTATGAGGCCTGGGCAGATAGGATAAGGAAAGTCCCTGGATCCAAGGCCTGCACTGAAGTCTCAGCAGCTCTCTCCACACGTCCTACTCCACCCACTCCAGAGCTGCACTCACTATTCTGCTGGTGGAGTCACTATGTACATACAGTACATTACTTATCCTGTACTGATCCTGAGTTACATCCAGCCCAGGTTGGTCTCATGGAGAGTGAGAATCTGCTGAAGGGTCCAGTCTCCAAATGTGAGAAAGATTTAAGGGTCATGAAAAAAGGGAGGAGGAGGGGCAAGCACGAGGAAATCCTCTCGTAGGTGGCTAGGAATATGGGGAGTCAACGAGCACCAGGAGGGGTGCCTCTCCTGTCTGTGTATTCCTGGTGGCAGTAATGGGGTTATTGGTTTTGGACAACCCATTTCCATGTGACAGGTCCACGAGTTGGCAGTAGGAACCACCACAATTAGGAATCAAAATTGTAGGGAATATAACACAGCGTTCCAATAATATTAATGGGTGACACCAGCGGGGTCACTCTGCTTTAGCAAATACAGGGGTCTACAGATTACGGGGATCCTCTCTATTACTCCTTATGGCAATAGGGAATATGATATTGGGGACCATCCCTTTTAGTGCCTTTAGGATGAATTTGACTCTAATATTGGGTAAACTTATAAAGCGATTATGTTGTTTTTAATTCATTCTACTTCAGATTCTTCCAGTTCTTTGTGTCTTGTTAGATAAGTGACACCTCTGTTTTGCAGACAATTATCACACAATAAACGCTGCTGAATGTTAATCACGACACATTATAAGAAAAAAGGAGACGTAGACCGAAAATATTGTGTAAATAAGTCATTCTACTGAACAAACACCTTATTATTTAAAGGGTATGTAGACTTCGGCAACCATTTTATTATTGTTTTAATGCAACTTTGCAAAAAGTTTGGACTAAATATCTCATCCCGTCTTGTATATACAGCTCCTATGCAGACCCATGTGTCTCCATAGTTAAAGACTTTGAACGAACCCTGTGTAGTCTGATCTAGCAGTAAAGTGCCACTCCACTCCCTCTGACTCTCCCAACCTACAAACTGTAGACGAGGGGGCAAAGGGAGTGGAGTGATATCACAGCAGACAGTCCCGCTGATTAACACATAAATGAACACATCATTATCCACATATGTAACATTAGCCATGTATTTGGTAATGAGCCGGGCTTTAGGTGCATTAAGAGGACCCACAACTCAATAAAAGCAAGACATCATACTAAATAGAAACACATAATAAGACCTTCAGATCCATCAACAGCAACTTGTTGATGGTCTCCAAGTAGCAACAGTACAGGAAACAGATATATCAGATAATATTTAACAGACATCAATGAGTTAAAGAGGTTTGACCAGCTTACACATGTGACATATCCACAGAACTTGCCATGAATGCCTAATAGGTGTGGATTTCCGAAGGTGGAGAACAGGGGTCCGTGGCCCCCATTCATTGCTACAGTGCAGCAGCTTTTCCCATTGAAATCAATGGAGAGTTGGCAGTGCTCAGCTGTGTCCCATAAAACTGCCATAGACAATGGAAGTGGCTGCCTAGAATCGGCAAACGGGGGTCACGAAACCCATAGGTGAAGCTCTCATATGTGGAACCCTACACCTATCAAGCATTGATGGTTGCTCTTGACTGTGGCATCTAATGGTCAGGCGGCTGGGATCAGAATTATCTCCGATCCCGGTTGTTGCAGTAAACCCACTCCATGCTCTCCCTTGGCGGTTGTGACGTTCAATAACATCACATGTCGCCAAAGGTTAAGTAAATACTTGTATTACCCATGAAATAAAAAATCTGTAGCATCTTTTCTTAGAATCTGAATTTTGTTGTTCCTCTGTTATTCCTCCTAGAAATGTATGAATAAATTGACAACTGAGTCTCATTGTAAAAGGGTTGTGTCCCTACTGTCACGGACACTGGGTTTGTGGACCCACTAGGCCGCTCCGCCGTAGCGGGGAGGCAGCTGACCAGGTCACAGTCTATGTGAAAGTAAGATGGCAGACAGTAATGCTTAGGTACCTGAAATAGTCCGGGCGGTGGCTGTGGCTTCAGCACGGATGGAGGCAGGTGCGGAAAGTGGCGCCAGACGTGGCGGGCAGTATCCGATGAGCAGGTGGCACTTGACGTGGCAGAAGACACTTGACGTGGCAGATGGCACTTGACGTGGCAGATGGCACTTGACGTGGCAGATGGCACTTGACGTGGCAGATGGCACTTGATGTGGCAGATGACACTTGACGTGGCAGATGGCACTTGATGTGGCAGATGGCACTTGAACACGGGTAGGCACAGGAACAATGCGGAATACAGGAACGGTAACAGGGCACGGGTAACAGCTGGAACGGGAGACACTAAGGGACCATTTGCGAGACAGACTGGGAAAGACTAACAACGCTCAGGCAAGGATCAGAAGGGCTGGGGCATTCTTATAGAGCAGGAAATCATGTGGGTCAATGATCATTGTTTTCATGTGCGCGCGCTGGCCCTTTAAGAGCGGGTGCGAGCGTGCGCGCGCACCCTACGGGACCCAGCCGGACGGAGCGGAAGTGAGCGCTGGCATCTCCTAGGAGGGAGACGGAGGCCAGCGCTCACAGATCCATGGCTGCGGGCGTCGGGAGGTGAGTGAACCCGACGGCCCGCGGCCATGGGCGCTATAGTATCTCCCCTCTTACGCCCCCTCTTCTTGGGACCAGAGTGAGAGAGGAATTTTTTAATAAGAGTAGGGGCGCTGAGGTTCTCTTCTGGCTCCCAGGACCTCTCCTCAGGACCAAACCCTCTCCAGTCCACCAGATAGAAAGTCCTTCCTCCTACCCTCTTGCGGTCCAGGATCTCCTTTACCTCGAATACATCAGAGGGACCGCTGAAAGCAACTGTGGAACTAGAGGTCTTGCTGTAGCGGTTCAGGACCACTGGTTTCAGGAGGGACACATGGAAGGAGTTAGGGATTCTGAGGGTAGGGGGCAGCCGTAGCTTATAGGAAACAGGGTTAATTTGTTGCAGGATCTCGAAGGGACCAAGGAACCTGGGAGCAAACTTGTATGAAGGCACCCTCAAGCGAACGTTTCGAGAGGACAGCCAGACTTTAGTCCCAGGAAGATACTGAGGCTGCTCTCTTCTTTTGGTATCTGCCTTATGCTTCATGCGATCTACCGGCAGCAAAATAGAGGACCGGGTCTGTTGCCAGATTTGCAGGAAGTCCCCATATGCAGAGTCAGCAGCGGGTACCTGAGATGAAGTCGACACTGGAAGAGGAACTCTGGGATGTTGACTGTACACGATGTGAAACGGAGTGGAAGTGGTGGACTCACTTGTGTGGTTATTATATGAAAACTCCGCCCATGGTAGAAGCTGTACCCAGTTATCGTGCTGTGAAGAGATGAAGAGGCGGAGATAATTTTCCATGATCTGGTTGATCCTCTCAACTTGCCCATTGGACTGGGGGTGATAGGCAGAGGAAAAGTCCAAACTCACATCCAGGAGTTTACAGAGGGCTCTCCAGAACTTGGAGGTAAACGGAACCCCCCGGTCGGACACAATGTGAAGAGGCAAGCCATGCAAGCGGAAGATGTGCTGAATGAAGAAGCTTGCCAGTCGAGGGGCAGAGGGTAGGCCGGTCAGCGGGATAAAATGTGCCATCTTAGAGAACCGGTCCACCACCACCCAGATGGTGTTGCATCCTGCTGAGAGAGGAAGGTCCGTGACGAAGTCCATAGCGATGTGCTGCCAGGGGCACTGGGTACAGGCAGGGGTTGAAGCAGGCCGGCAGTCCAGAACATCCTTAGGTAGCGTGGGCCACCAGAAGTGACGAGCGATCAGGTCTTGGGTCTTACGGACACCGGCGTGCCCAGCTAGTTTAGAACTGTGTCCCCAGCGGAGAATTCTTTTTCTGTCTGCCAACCGAACAAAAGTTCTCCCTGGAGGGATATTTCTGAGCTGCAGAGGATTGGCGGTGACAACACAGGATGGGTCTATGATCGTCTGAAGGGAGTCCACCGTGTCTTCCGTTTTGAATGATCTGGACAGGGCATCGGCCCTCACGTTCTTGTCAGCGGGACGGTAGTGGAGCAGAAATTGGAAACGGGTGAAGAACAGTGACCACCTGGCTTGACGAGGATTCAGTCTTTGAGCGGACTGAAAGTAGGTGAGGTTCTTGTGGTCGGTGAAGATCAGGATGGGGTGAGCAGCGCCCTCCAGAAGATGTCTCCACTCCTCCAGGGCCAATTTGATAGCCAGTAGCTCCCGATCTCCAATGGAATAATTGCGCTCAGCAGAGGAAAACAGTCTTGAGTAGTAGCCACACACTACTGCCTTTCCTTTGGAGCTCCTCTGGAACAGAAGTGCACCTGCACCAACAGAGGAAGCGTCCACTTCCAGTGAGAACTGCCGAGATATGTCAGGGTGATGGAGGATCGAAGCTGAAGTGAAGGCTTTCTTGAGGCTAATGAATGCGGACTCTGCCTCCGGAGTCCACACCTTGGCGTTCACACCCTTCTTGGTAAGGGTAGAGATGGGGGCCGTCAGAGAAGAAAAGTTCGGAATAAACTGCCGGTAGAAATTGGCGAAACCCAGGAACCGCTGTATGGCCCTTAGGCCTTGAGGACGTGGCCATTCCAGGACAGACTTTAACTTCTCAGGGTCCATCTTAAGGACTTGATCCGAGATGACATAGCCCAGGAAGGGCAGAGACCTCCTTTTCAAAGGTGCATTTCTCTAACTTGGCATACAAGCGATTCTCTCTTAGTCGCAGAAGAACTTGACGAACGTGCCTCCGATGGGTCATCAGATCTGGGGAGAAGATTAGAATATCATCGAGATAAACTACAACAAACGTATAGAGGAGATCTCGGAAGATGTAATTAACGAACTCCTGAAATACTGCGGAGCGTTACACAGTCCGAAGGGCATCACTCGGTATTCATAGTGCCAATCGCGGGTGTTAAATGCCGTCTTCCATTCGTCACCCCGGCGAATCCGGATTCGATTATAGGCCCCCCGCAGATCTAGCTTGGAAATTTTTTTGCCTCCTCGTATGCGATCAAACAGCTCGGAAATGAGTGGCAACGGGTATTTGTTCTTGACCGTGATCTGATTGAGACCACGGTAGTCAATGCAGGGTCGGAGAGATCCATCTTTCTTTTTAACGAAGAAGAATCCTGCCCGGGCCGGGGAGGAAGATTTTCGAATAAAACCCCTCTCCAAGTTCTCCTTGATATAGGCTGACATCGATAAAGTCTCTGGCAAGGAGAGAGGATATACTCGTCCACGGGGAAGAGAAGCATTGGGAACCAGTTCAATGGGACAGTCATAATTCCGATGTGGAGGCAACGTCTCAGCCTCTCGTTTGCAGAAGACATCCGCAAAACTGGCATACTGAGAAGGTAGATCGGAGAGTGACTGAGGCAGAGGGGGCACAACAGGACGGACTTGTGACAGGCAATGGCTATGGCATCTGGAGCCCCATTGAAGAACCTCTCCAGAACTCCAGTCGAGTGTCGGGGCGTGTAGACGGAGCCATGGCAGACCCAGCAGGATAGGATTGATAGCCTTGGGTAGTACCAGGAAGGAAATCTGTTCTGAGTGAAGAGCTCCGACCCGTAATGTCACCGGCTCAGTGATGAGCATGATTGGATCAGGCAGCGGTAGACCATTCACAGAGGCAACTGCCAGGGGTCTCTCCAGACGGACTGTGGGTAGTTGAAACCAATCCACTAGATCTTGGTGGATAAAATTAGCTGCCGCTCCAGAGTCAAGATAGGCGGAGGAAGGATGTGAAGTCTGTCCGGGGACGATGGCCACAGGTATCGATAATTTGGAAGAGGTTTTAACGTTTGGAGACGTTCCACCTAGAGTTGCCTCTCCAACCAATCCTAGGTACTGGAGTTTCCCGGTTTCTGTGGGCATTGACGCACAAAATGACCCTTGAGGCCGCAATACATGCAAAGTCCAGAGGAGCATCTGCGCTGCTTCTCCTGTTCAGATAACCGGACTCTGTCTACCTGCATGGGTTCCTCAGGTAGCGCACTAGGATTGGACAATAGTGGTCTCTGGGCAGGGGGTGCTGGTCTGTGGGCCCGGCTCTCCTGACGAACCTCTTGAGAGCGCTCCCGGATTCTCATATCAACCCGGGTGGCTAACAGGATGAGGGCATCCAAGGTAGAAGGAAGGTCGCGGGCTGCCAGTTCGTCCTTGATGTGAGAGGACAGTCCCTGCCAGAAAGTCGCCACCAGTGCCTCATTGTTCCATGCCAGCTCGGCTGCTAGGGTACGGAAGGAGATCGCATACTCCCCTACTGTGGAGCCTTCTTGCTTGAGGGTCAACAGAGTGGCTGCGGCAGAGGATGTTCGACCCGGCTCCTCGAACACGGCACGAAAGGACTGCAGGAACAAGGCTAGGTCCGAGGATACAGGTCCCTGTTGCTCCAAGATTGGGTTCGCCCATGCGAGGGCCTTGCCAGCGAGGAGGGAGATAATGAACGCTACTTTAGCCTCCTCGGAGGGGAAGAGATGAGGCTGTAGCCTAAAATGCACCGTGCATTGATTAAGAAATCCTCTGCATGCTCTGGGGTCACCGTCGTAGCGAGGAGGAAGAGGCAGAGGAACTGAGGATCCGGAACAAACAGGGGGAGCAACAGGCAGTGGCACGGCAACAGCCTCTGGAGGAAGAACCGGGGGTGGAACAGCGAGTAGATCCAGGCGGACCAGAATAGAATTCACCGCCTCAAGGAGTTGATCCTGACGAGTGCGTAGGTCATGCATCTCTGTCTGAATCTTCTGTACTGGGGTCTTGGGCTGGCCAGCGGGTTCCATGGCCTGAGCGTACTGTCACGGACACTGGGTTTGTGGATCCACTAGGCCGCTCCGCCGTAGCGGGGAGGCAACTGACCAGGTCACAGTCTATGTGAAAGTAAGATGGCAGACAGTAATGCTTAGGTACGTGAAATAGTCCGGGCGGTGGCTGTGGCTTCAGCACGGATGGAGGCAGGTGCGGAAAGCAGCGCCAGACGTGGCGGGCAGTATCCGATGAGCAGATGGCACTTGACGTGGCAGATGGCACTTGACGTGGCAGATGACACTTGACGTGGCAGATGGCACTTGACGTGGCAGATGGCACTTGACGTGGCAGATGGCACTTGATGTGGCAGATGGCACTTGAACATGGGTAGGCACAGGAACAATGCGGAATACAGGAACGGTAACAGGGCACGGGTAACAGCTGGAACGGGAGACACTAAGGGACCATTTGCGAGACAGACTGGGAAAGACTAACAATGCTCAGGCAAGGATCAGAAGGGCTGGGGCATTCTTATAGAGCAGGAAATCATGTGGGTTAATGATCATTGTTTTCATGTGCGCGCGCTGGCCCTTTAAGAGCGGGTGCGAGCGTGCGCGCGCACCCTACGGGACCCAGCCGGACGGAGCGGAAGTGAGCGCTGGCATCTCCTAGGAGGGAGACGGAGGCCAGCGCTCACAGATCCATGGCTGCAGGCGTCGGGAGGTGAGTGAACCCGACGGCCCGCGGCCATGGGCGCTACACCTACATATTGACAGTGTCCAACAATTGCTGACAATATCACAGCTTAGAGACACATTCTATTGGCAAGGTGGTTAACACTCAGTTGCCAATTAGGCCTGGGCTACACAGAGACTTTTTGTAGGGTTATAGATTGATTTTAACAATCAAGTGACAGCTGCAGGCCACATGACAGCTGTAGCTGTAGTTTAATTAATTGGTTTAGCTACAAAAAGTCTCCATGTGCGCCCGGCCTTATTTAATGCATTTCCGGGATGAATAACAGAGGAACGTCACCAAAGAGAGTAAAGGTGCTCCAGAATTTTTATCACATGGGAATACAAGGATGTCCTAAAAACACATATGTCAGAAGAGGTAACAGTGCCTCTATAAATCCAGTGACTCACAGGTGACGTCTTCTATGATTGTAGACGTTCTCTTTTGTTTTCTTCTCTATCGGCCCCAGACCGGTATGACGACTTCTCCTGACCACTGCAGAGTTTCCTGCAGACATCTTTGGCCGCTCGATTCTGCAGCCATCCCCAGAATCTCTATAGCAACACAAATAAATACCAACCACAGATCCATTAATTAAGGAAGACCCCAGACCAGATCCTCCAAATTAATTTAGACCCCAGACCCCAAAATTAAATCAGACCCCAGACCAGACCCCTGTATAAATAAAAACCCCAGATCAGACCCAAGACTAGACTTCAGGGACCAGACCCGAGAGACTGGACCCCAGACCAGACTCACTCATATACATACCCTCCACCTCGCTTCTTGGGTTTCTTTTCCGCTGCGGCTCCTGTTGCACAGACAGTAACCTCATTATACCTTGAATAAATAATTCTTAAGATAAAAAGGGGGATAAAAAAGAGAGAAAAACGGCGCTCCTCTAAGGTGATATTGTTCTGGTATTTGTAGGATAGTGAATAACTAAATGAATGGAGCTCACCTTGGTGAGTTGTGCAATGTCGCCAGCACAACTTGACTTTGTAGCTTGTACACGCTCGATCACACTGTGCTTGCCTCTGGAGCCATAACCGCATGGGGTGAATTCGTATCAGGAACTCCTCTCCTTGCGGTTTTGAAGTAATGCAGATTGGGAAGAAAAAGCAGCTCCTCTGAACGGGCGCTCAGGTGTGGATTGTACTGGTATCTTCACAAAATCGTCAGGGTTTATTTTCAACGATTTTATTATTAAAAAAATATAAAATTCGATTGCTGCAACGCGTTTCAACCACGCACTGTGGTCTTCGTCAGGCATATAAATTTGGTTACAATACATCATCTTATATACTTGTATCATATGTTTCACTTCGAGGTTAAGGGTATGTGCACACACACTAATTACGTCCGTAATTGACGGACGTATTTCGGCAAGTCCCGGACCGAACACAGTGCAGGGAGCCGGGCTCCTAGCATCATAGTTATGTACGACGCTAGGAGTCCCTGCCTCTCCGTGGAACTGCTGTCCCGTACTGTAAACATGATTATACTACGGGACAGTTGTCCTGCAGCAAGGCAGGGACTCCTAGCATCGTATATAACTATGATGCTAGGAGCCCGGCTCCTTGCACTGTGTTCGGTCCGGGACTTGCGGCCGAAATACGTCCGTCAATTACGGACGTAATTAGTGTGTGTGCACATACCCTAAACTGGCAAGGTGAAGGTTCATCATGGGCGTTTCAGCACAGGTGTGTGTGTGTGTTTTTTTTCTTTTTCACACTAATTTTCTCTTAATTGCTATTTCTCCTCTTTTCTACCTTTTAACCATCTATTTTCTACCCAATGATAGATATTCTTAGCTTTATTATAAAAGAAGATTAATTTTTTATTTACATATATATGTTTATATGCAGGTGACCGTATGCTTCAAAAAAATCATCATCGTCCGCGTATTCTCGCCGCTGACAGACAGTGTGAGTACTCTTAGTTTCTTCAATAATTGTGTTTATTCTTTCTAATAGTTTTGATGCTATCCTTTATTCTAACTAAGATAATTAAATTACTAGTAAATCTGCATTGAATAAATAATGTTACTCTATAGTGTATGTAGATTATACTACCATAATATACACATAGCTAATGCTGCCATAAGTACATATGAATAACACTTCCATATGAATAACACTGCCATACATTACACGTAACTAATGCTGCCATACTGTACATATGAGTAACAATGCCATACAGTACACATAACTAATGCTGCCAAACAGTACATATGAATAACACTGTTATACAGTACACACAACTAATGCTGCCATATAGTACACATAACTAATCTTTTCATACAATACATATAAGAAACACCGCCATACACTACACATAACTAACGCTGCCAAACAGTACATATGAATAGCACTTTTATAGTACACATAGCTAATAGTTTCATACAGTACATATGAATAGCACTTTTATAGTACACATAACTAATGATGTCATAAAGTACATATGAATAACACTCCCATATGAATAACACTGCCATATAGTACACGTAACTAATGCTGCCATACTGTACATATGAATAACACTCCCAAACAGTAAACGTAACTAATGCTGCCATACTGTACATATGAATAACACTCCCAAACAGTAAACGTAACTAATGCTGCCATACTGTACATATGAATAACACTCTCAAACAGTAAATGTAACTAATGCTGCCATACTGTACATATGAGTAAAACTGTCATACAGTACACACAACTAATGCTGCCATATAGTACACATAACTAATATTTTCATACAGTACATAAACGAAACACCGCCATACACTACACATAACTAATACTGCCAAACAGTACATGTGAATAGCACATTAATAGTACACATAACTAATAATGTCATACAGTACATATGAATAACACTCCCATATGAATAACACTGCCATACAGTACACATAACTAATGCTGCCATACTGTACATATGAATAACACTCCCAAGCCGTAAACATAACTAATGCTGCTATACTGTACATATGAGTAACACTGCCATACATTACGCACAACTAATGCTGCCATATAGTACACATAACTAACCTTTTCATACAGTACATAAACGAAACACCACCATACACTACACATAACTAACGTTGCCAAACAGTACATATGAATAGCACTTTTATAGTACACATAACTAATTCTTTCATACAGTACATATACAAAACACTGCCATACAGTACACAAAACGAATGCTGCCATACTGTACATGTGAATAACACTGGGATACAGTACACATAACTAATGCTGCCATAATGTACATATGAATAACACTGCCATACAGTACATGTAACTAATGCTGCCATACTGTACATATGAATAACACTCCCAAACAGTAAATGTAACTTCATACAGTACACATAACTAATCCTTTCATACACTACATATAAGAAACACCGCCATACACTGCACATAAATAATGCTGCCAAACAGTACATATAAATAGCACTTGTATAGTAAACATAACTAATGATGTCATACAGTACATATGAATAACACTCCCATATGAATAACACTGCCATGCAGTACACATAACTCATGCTGCCATACTGTACATATAAATAACACTCCCAAACAGTAAATGTAACTAATGCTGCCAAACTGTACATATGAATAACACTTCCATACATTACACGTAACTAATGCTGCCATACAGTACATATGAATAGCACTTTTATAGCACACATAACTAAAGATGTCATAAAATACATATGAATAACACTTCCATATGAATAACACTGGCATACATTACACGTAACTAATGCTCCCATACTGTACATATAAGTAACACTGTCATACAGTACACACAACTAAAGCTACCATATAGTACACATAACTAATCTTTTCATACAGTACATATAAGAAACACCACCATATACTACACATAACTAATGCTGCCAAACAGTACA
Organism: Rhinoderma darwinii; assembly: GCF_050947455.1. Taxonomy (NCBI): domain Eukaryota; kingdom Metazoa; phylum Chordata; class Amphibia; order Anura; family Rhinodermatidae; genus Rhinoderma; species Rhinoderma darwinii. The sequence goes on along the minus strand of NW_027464194.1, from coordinate 121,680 downwards.
TATGAATAGCACTTTTATAGTACACATAGCTAATAGTTTCATACAGTACATATACGAAACACTGCCATACAGTACAAGTAACTAATGCTGCCATACCGTACATATGAATAAAACTCCCAAACAGTAAATGTAACTAATGCTGCCATACTGTACATGTGAATAACACTGTCATACAGTACACGTAACTAATGCTGCTATACTGTACACATGAATAACACTCCCAAACAGTAAACGTAACTAATGCTGCCCTACTGTACATATGAACAACACTCCCAAACAGTAAACGTATCTAATTCTGCCATATTGTACATATGAATAACACTACCATACAGTACACACAACTAATGCTGCCCTACGGTACATATGAATAACACAGCCATAGAGTACACGTAACTAATGCTGCCATACTGTACATATGAATAACACTCCAAAACAGTAAATGTAACTAATGCTGCCATACTGTACATATGAGTAACACTGTCATACAGTACACACAACTAATGCTGGCATATAGTACACATAACTAATCTTTTCATACAGTAGATATAAGAAACACCGCCATATACTACACACAACTAACGCTGTCAAACAGTACATATGAATAGCACTTTTATAGTACACATAACTAATCCTTTCATACAGTACATATACAAAATACTGCCATACAGTACACAAAACGAATGCTGCCATACTGTACATATGAAAAACACTCCCAAACAGTAAACGTAACTAATGCTGCCATACTGTACATATGAATAACACTGCCATACAGTACACGTAACTAAAAGCTGCCATATTGTACATATGAATAACACTGCCATACATTACATGTAACTAATGCTGGCATACTGTACATATGAATAAAACTGCCGTGCCATAGGAAAAAAAAATATTGTCACTATACAGTACAAATAGCAAAACCATATACTGACAGCCCCAAATGCCAGCATTATCACAATTCTTTCATGAATAGTGCCATCATAGCCAGCAGAATGCCTTACATAAACAATAGTGCCGGAAGAGTGACCCCTATAAACAGTGCCAGCTATAGAAAGCCCTAATACTAAATAGTGCCAAAAGAATGTAGAGGTATTATCTGTGGTGGTCTAGGGAAGTAAAGGGGATAATGGGTACATCACTGGTGGTCTAGGGAAGTAAAGGGGATAATGGGTACATCACTGGTGGTAAGGGTAGTAAAGGGGTTAATGGGTACACCACTGGTGGTCAAGGGAAGTAAAGGGGATAATGGGTACACCAAAGGTGGTCTGGAGAAGTAAAGGGGTTAATGGGTACACCACTGGTGGTCTAGGGAAGTAAAGGGGATAATGGGTACATCACTGGTGGTCAGTTCACACATTGCGTAAATACTGCGTTTTCGCCGCAACGGAATTTGTTGCGGGAAATTCGCATAAATTACAGTAGCAGCAAAGTGGATGAGATAAACAAATCTCATTCACACGCTGCAGAAAAAACGTCTAGAAGTTGACCTGCGGTGCGGAATTTTATTCTACAGCATGTCAAATGTATTTGCGTAAACGCTGCTTATTTGTTGCAGGTTTTCCCCATTGAATTCAATGAAGAGGTAAAACCCGCAACCCATAGAAGTTGTTGCGTTATTTACGGTGGGTTCGCAGCGATTACGCCGCAGAAAACGCAACTCAGAAAAAAACAACTCATACTCACACAGAAGTCTGTGTACTGCCCTCCATCGCGGCCTCCTGGGATGATGCTTCATCCCATGTGACCGCCGCTGCAGCCAATCGCAGGGCGGATACGCTGCTTTCTTTTAAGCAGCATATCCGCCCCGTGTGAACTCCGCCTAAGGGTAAATTCCCACGGGGCAGATACGCTGCGTAAAGGTGCACAGCGTATCCGCCCCAGTGGCCGAAGGGAATGACATTTCATCCCAGGAGACTGCTGCAGCCTGTGGTTGGCTGCAACGCCGGTCACATGGAATGAAACATCATCCCAGGAGGATGGCCTGCAGAACGTCAGAGGTAAGTATAAGGTGTTTTTCTTTTCTAAGTTGCGATTCCACCGTAAAAGTCGCAACACTTGACTGTTTGTTGAGGGTATTATATTCCCACTGAATTCAAAGGGGAAAACCCGCAACAACACCGGCGAAACCGCAACGCAGGTCAATTTTCTGGAAATCTCATCCACTCCTCCGCTACTGTATTATGCTGCAGATTGTCCGTAAAAAAATATGTTGCGTAAAATCCGCAGTATTTACACCACGTGTGAATGAGCCTTTACAGTTTGTATTGACCAATCCATCTGCCTCTAGTTCTACATAAAATAAAATGTATATAAGTATAAACATAACATAAAGTATAAACATAACATAAAGTACACACTTACCTCATAATCAGCTCCATAAACAGCAGCACGTCCCCGTATCCCGTAAATAAATGCAGGTTTCTAATGCTTGAAATTGACTTCACGATTTATTTCAATAGTTGTACAATTTATGCAAAGCCGTTCAATTTTCCACTCGTAGCATCGACGTGAATTATATATAGAACGCACTATAAATAAAAGAGAGAACGGAGTCGGAACGCGAGCAGGATGGCATGTGCTGGTCGTGTTTGTAAGTAACTGATATATTAAAAACTTTACACTTTCAGGACCTTAATGAACTGGATGTGTAAAATGAAATGGACTAACATATTGTAGACTTACCCACTAAAACAGCATAAGAGTGCCCCCTACTGTTCACATGTTGACACTACACATTTGTCACTGCAAACTAACATAAGAGGGTGGAGTCTGACAACTTGCTGGTGTGGGAAATTATTTCACAGCTACGTGTTGCTACAATGTAGACCCCAGACTATGGCAGTAAGTTCAGGGGGCACAAAGACTTCACGTTTTGAAGGAAGTTTTGCGTTAGGTGATGTTTACATGAGGAGTATTTTACTGTGTGGTCAAAAACTGCACACAAAAAAAACCTGCACACTGTCTTAATTAGCGCATAAATAGAAACAGACTGCCATAAACAGCACATCTCAACAGTCAGCAAAACATAAATAGAATACAGACTGCCATAAACAGTATATCTAAACTGTTAGCAGCTCATAAATAGAATACAGACTGCTATAAAAAGCACATCGCAACAGTCAGCAGCACGTAAATAGAATACAGACTGCCATAAACAGCACATCACAACAGTCAGCAGCTCATAAATAGTATACAGACTGCTATAAACAGCACATCACAACTGTCAACAGCTCATAAATAGTATACAGACTGCTATAAACAGCACATCACAACTGTCAACAGCTCGTAAAAAGAATACAGACTGCCATAAACAGCACATCACAACAGACAGCAGAACATAAAGAGAAAAGCGACTGCCATAATCAGCACATTAACAACACCTGTTACAACTTTTGCATTGAGGCCTAGGAACTTCACGTTACACCTCTGCTGCTTCTAAAAGATTGTAGATATAGCAGGAGCTTTAGGCCCCCTGTACACGATGCGTAATACGTGAGGATTTGCCGCTCAGATTTTCCTGCAGCAATTCCGCAGTCTAATAAACTACCAGCAAAGTAAGTGATATCCCAATTAACCTCATCTACAAGTATCCATAATTTTTCTGTGTGAATAATTGACATGCAGTCCGTATTCAAAATCCGCAGCATGTCAATTTATCTTGCGTTTCGGCTTCAGAATTCTATCTGACCAGTTTAGAAAAGACGCATCAAAATCCGCAGCATAAAATGTAAAAATTTATTTCCGCATCAAAATGTAAAAACCGCACGTAAAAACACATAAAATAACTATTAAGTGCAGATTTCCCTGGTGGCATTACCTGCCTTCACCTGCAATTTTGATGTGTATTTTCTGCATCAAATTCCGCAACGTGTATATTTAGCCTAAAACGGACGACGTACATTCACAATGGCACGAGTATAAGGACCGGGACCGTGCAGCGTACATTTATGCCGCGTTTCCTTAACAGGTTAATTTACACATTCGTTTTACTGTCACGTTTCTTAACAAGGTTCACATATTTTGGCATAAATCCTATTAATGATGCACAAATCCTCTGACGCATTCTCACATGCAGTAAATGAGTTTGATAACACAAATCAAAGAGAATTCATAGAAATAATCACAGAGTGAACCCCGAAAATCAGAGCGGGAGAGAGGAAGCCTCATTGTGGGATAATTAAAGTAACGCTGCAGAAATGGAAGAGATTAAATGTGTCTGTAAGCGTCGTATCTTCTGTAGAGGTGATAATGGAGGAAGCCGAGAGTTCCCGCTCATACATGAAGCCTTTAATGTTATAAATCATTGTCCTCACAATCATCATACACATAGGAGGACGCACAGCAGGGTGGGCTCAGCGCGAGTACTAGAGAAATGTAAGGGGAACATTTAGGGATTTGGGACGCTATTAACCTTTTCCTTTTTTACAAATTTATTATTACCAGCAGCGCATCAAAATATACATAAAAGGCACCTGACAGATTACAGCAACCGCTTTAATTTGCTGAAACTACTAAGGATAATTCACATCTAAAAATTATTTCAAGGAACCATTACATATCACAATAGTCAAATGAACCCTGTACCCCCCAGAGTGTTTAGTCCTGAATGAGCCATATGTACTGAGCTTTGTTCTGGTGTTGCATATATGTACTGAGCTTAGGTCTGGTGTTGTATATATGTACTGTGCTTGGTTCTGGTGTTGTATATATGTACTGGGCTTGGTTCTGGGGCTGTATTTATGTACTGATCTTGGTTCTGGTGTTGTATATATGTGCTGAGCTTTGTTCTGGTGCTGTATTTATGTACTGAGCTTTGTTCTGGTGCTGTATATACAGTGAAGGAAATAAGTATTTGATCCCTTGCTGATTTTGTAAGTTTGCCCACTGTCAAAGTCATGAACAGTCTAGAATTTTTAGGCTAGGTTAATTTTACCAGTGAGAGATAGATTATATATATAAAAAAAAAAAAAAAGAAAATCACATAGTCAAAATTATATATATTTATTTGCATTGTGCACAGAGAAATAAGTATTTGATCCCCGACCAACCATTAAGAGTTCAGCCTCCTCCAGACCAGTTACACGCTCCAAATCAACTTGGTGCCTGCATTATAGACAGCTCTTACATGGTCACCTGTATAAAAGACTCCTGTCCACAGACTCAATGAATCAGTCTGACTCTAACCTCTACAACATGGGCAAGACCAAAGAGCTTTCTAAGGATGTCAGGGACAAGATCATAGACCTGCACAAGGCTGGAATGGGCTACAAAACTATAAGTAAGACGCTGGGTGAGAAGGAGACAACTGTTGGTGCAATAGTAAGAAAATGGAAGACATACAAAATGACTGTCAATCGACATCGATCTGGGGCTCCATGCAAAATCTCACCTCGTGGGGTATCCTTGATCCTGAGGAAGGTGAGAGCTCAGCCGAAAACTACACGGGGGGAACTTGTTAATGATCTCAAGGCAGCTGGGACCACAGTCACCAAGAAAACCATTGGTAACACATTACGCCGTAATGGATTAAAATCCTGCAGTGCCCGCAAGGTCCCCCTGCTCAAGAAGGCACATGTACAGGCCCATCTGAAGTTTGCAAATGAACATCTGGATGATTATGAGAGTGATTGGGAGAAGGTGCTGTGGTCAGATGAGACTAAAATTGAGCTCTTTGGCATTAACTCAACTCACCGTGTTTGGAGGAAGAGAAATGCTGCCTATGACCCAAAGAACACCGTCCCCACTGTCAAGCATGGAGGTGGAAACATTATGTTTTGGGGGTGTTTCTCTGCTAAGGGCACAGGACTACTTCACCACATCAATGGGAGAATGGATGGAGCCATGAACCGTCAAATCCTGAGTGACAATCTCCTTCCCTCCATGAGGACATTAAAAATGGCTCGTGGCTGGGTCTTCCAGCACGACAATGACCCGAAACATACAGCCAAGGCAACAAAGGAGTGGCTCAAAATGAAGCACATTAAGGTCATGGAGTGGCCTAGTCAGTTTCCAGACCTTAATCCCATCGAAAACTTATGGAGGAAGCTGAAGATCCGAGTTGCCAAGCGACAGCCTCGAAATCTTAATGATTTACAGATGATCTGCAAAGAGGAGTGGGCCAAAATTCCATCTAACATGTGTGCAAACCTCATCATCAACTACAAAAAACGTCTAACTGCTGTGCTTGCCAACAAGGGTTTTGCCACCAAGTATAAAGTCTTGTTTGCCAAAGGGATCAAATACTTATTTCTCTGTGCACAATGCAAATAAATATATATAATTTTGACAATGTGATTTTCTTTTTTTTTTTTTATATAATCTATCTCTCACTGGTAAAATTAACCTAGCCTAAAAATTCTAGACTGTTCATGTCTTTGACAGTGGGCAAACTTACAAAATCAGCAGGGGATCAAATACTTATTTCCTTCACTGTATGTACTGAGCTTTGTTCTGGTGCTGTATATATGTACTGAGCTTGTTCTGGTGCTGTATATATGTACTGAGCTTTGTTCTGGTGCTGTATATATCTACTGAGCTTGGTTCTAGTATTGTATATAGGTACAAATGGACACAGCCAGGTCAGAAATGCTGAAGGAGAGTGAGCAGGTGCTTTAAATAATAATAGCCACTCCCACTAGTCTTGAGGGGAGTGGTGTGTGGTGCATGGGATGTGTAGTAAAGAATAATAAATGAATAGTGTATGTGCAAGTGTAATAATATAAGTGAAATATAGGGGGCAGTAATGAGTAAAGTGCCTCAATAAAAATAAATGAATAATGGGGTGCAAGTGTGTGAAACATGGAGGGATAGTGTGTAAGTCATGAGGTGCAACGTGTATAGCCAGGTAGAAGCCTATTTGTGACGCCTTGATAATTCATAGAGCGGGCTACCCTGCTTGCTAAGCCAAACAACAACACACCATGCTCTCCCATGATCACTAATACCCCAGGTATTTTTCATTATTACTTATATTTGCTTCTTTTGGACACAGCCACGTCTTTGATGCTGGGAGAGCATGGTGTGTTGTTGTTTGGCATAGCAAGCAGGGTAGCCCGCTCTATGAATTATCAAGGCATCACAAATAGGCCTCTACCTGGCTATACACGTTGCGCCTCATGACTTACACACTATACTTCCATGTTTCACACACTTGCACCCCATTATTCATTTATTTTTGTTGAGGCACTTTACTCATTACTGCCCCCTATATTTCACTTATATTATTACACTTGCACATACACTATTCATTTATTATTCTTTACTACACATCCCATGCACCACACACACCACTCCCCTCAAGACTAGTGGGAGTGGCTATTATTTAAAGCACCTGCTCACTCTCCTTCATCAGCGTTTCTGACCTGGCTGTGTCCATTTGTAAGTATGGCCTTTTTCGGTGTTTTTGTATATATGTCCCCTTGTTTTTATCTGTTTTGTATTGTATATAGGTACTGAGCTTTGTTCTGGTGTTGTATTTATGTACAGAGCTTGGTTCTGGTGCTGTATATATGTGCTGAGCTTTGTTCTGGTGCCGTACATATGTGCTGAGCTTGGTTCTGGAGCTGTATATATGTACTGAGTGTAATATCCGTGGCTGCGGGCTGTCAGCTCCAGCCTCCCGCTGACAGCCGCAGCCACGAGTCGGCAAGCGCTGGCCCCAGCCTCCTCCTCAGGAGACGCCAGCGCTTGCATCCACTCACCTCCGCCGGAGCCCGCAGGGTGCACCGGACATCTTGAACGACCTTTGACCCGTGAGTACCCTGGGCTATAAGAGGGGTCCTGCCCCCTAGTTCGATGCCTGAGCGTTGTTAGTTTTCCCAGTCTGTCTTGCAAATGGTCCCTTAGTGTTTCCCGTTCCTGTTGTTACCCGTACCTTGTTCCCCGTTCCTGTTTCCCGTGCTTTGCCCTAGTATCAAGTCGTGCCACGTCCTGTGTCATCTGCCACGTCCAGAGGAATCTGCCACGTCCAGAGGAATCTGCCACGTCCTGTGTCATCTACCACGTCTGGAGGAATCCGCCACGTCCTGTGTCATCTGCCACATCCAGAGGAATCTGCCACGTCCGGAGGAATCCGCCACGTCCTGTGTTATCTGCCACGTCCGGAGGAATCCGCCACGTCTGGTGCAACTTGCGGCTCCTGTGTCATCCGCCACATTTGGCGCCATCTGCTGCACCCATCTCATCTGTGCCAGAGCTGCGGCCACCATCTGGACTATTCAGGTACCCTTGTGCAGGACATTGTATTTCTGGGGTATCCTGTTGTTTGGCCAGCTGTCTCACCGCTGCGGCGGTACGGCCTAGTGGGTCCACTAACCCGCTCCGTGACAGTACGCTCAGGCCATGGACCCCGCTGGTCAACCTGAGACGTTGACTACACAAGCCATGCTGGCTGAGATGGAGGATCTCCAGTCACGACAAGACCAGCTCCTCCTGTCGGTGAACGCCATAGCCCATCGGCTGCTTGCTCCAACCACAGTCATCACCGCACCCGTTCCGGCGGTTCCGCCTGCTACACTTCCTGTCTGTACCGGTACCAACCCGCTGTGTTTCTTGCCGCTACCTCCGCGCTATGACGGAGATCTGAGGTCCTGCAGGGGATTTTTGAATCAGTGCCTGATCCTTTTCAGACTACATGCCAGGTCCTTCTGTTCGGATGACGTCAGGATCGCCTTCATCATCTCTCTCCTTACTGGCAAAGCCCTGGCATGGGCCAATCCTCTGTGGGAACATCAGGGACCAGAGACCCGGGACTTGCAGTGCTTCTTACAAACCTTCCGCTCGATCTTTGAGGAACCTGGGAGAGTTTCTTCGGCTGCTGCATACTTGCTGACCCTACACCAGGGAGACCTCTCCTTGGGCGAGTATGCCATTCAGTTCCGTATCCTGGCTGCTGAATTGACCTGGAACAACGAGGCTTTGGTAGCTACATTCTGGCAGGGACTGTCTTCAGGGATCAAGGACGAGCTGGCTGCTCGCGATCTGCCATCTACCCTGGACGATCTTATCCTACTCGCCTCCCGTGTCGACATGAGGATCCGGGAACGTTCCCAAGAGGTTCTCCGGGGGAGAGAACTTCCCAGGCTGGATTCTGCTGTCCCGCAATCCTCCTCAGTCGTCCCACCAGAGGACCCGATTCAGAGTAATTATGTTAAATTGTCTACCCAGGAGAAACAACACAGATGCACTTCTGGACTTTGTTTGTATTGCGGCCATGGAGGCCATATTGTGCATCTGTGCCCACTGAGGCCGGAGAGACCCCATTGCCTAGGATTGGTTGGAGAGACAACCCTAGGTGGAACGGAATCTAACAGAGGATTCGCTTCCAAATTGACTATTCCTGTGACCCTGGTATCCGGCGACAGGACGCATCGAGTCTCTGCCTATCTTGACTCTGGCTCTGCTGCAAATTTCATCCAGAAAGAGCTTGTGGATCATCTTCAGCTGCCCACAGTCCCCTAGAGACATCTTTGGCTGTTGCCTCAGTTAATGGACTGCCCTGCCTGATCCCATTATCTCTAAAACCAAGCCATTGAAGCTCCAGGTTGGAGTACTTCATTCTGAATTTATTTCGTTCCTTGTTTTGCCCAAGGCCATCAATCCTGTTCTGCTGGGCCTGCCTTGGCTTCGACTACATGCCCCAGTCCTGGACTGGAATTCTGGAGAGGTTCTCCAATAGGGCTCCAAGTGCCATGGCCGTTGTCTGTTGCAGATCCATCCTGTCAAGCCTTCTCTGCCTCAGTCGCTGTCGGGACTGCCATGCCATTTTGCTCAGTATGCAGATGTTTTCAGCAAAAAGGAGGCTGAGACGCTGCCTCCACATCGCACCTATGACTGCCCCATTGAACTGGTTCCTAATGCCTCTCTTCCCCGTGGACGGGTATATCCTCTCTCCTTGCCTGAGTCTCTATCCATGTCAGCCTATATCAAGGAGAATCTGGAGAGGGGTTTTATACAAAAATCTTCCTCCCCGGCCGGGGCTGGATTCTTCTTCGTTAAAAAGAAGGATGGATCCCTTCGTCCCTGCATTGACTACAGGGGCCTCAACCTGATCACAGTCAAGAACAAATACCCGTTGCCACTAATCTCTGAGCTATTTGATCGCATACGAGGGGCCAAAATTTTTTCTAAGCTAGACCTGCGTGGGGCTTACAATCTAGTCCGGATTCGCCGGGGTGACGAATGGAAGACGGCATTTAACACCCGGGACGGGCACTACGAATACCTGGTGATGCCCTTCGGACTATGTAACGCTCCCGCAGTGTTTCAAGAGTTTGTTAACGACATCTTCCGAGATCTACTCAATGTCTGTGTTTATCTCGATGATATTTTGATTTTCTCCCCAGATCAGACGACTCATCGGAGGCATGTCCGTCAGGTTCTACTACGATTGAGGGAGAATCATTTATACGCCAAGCTGGAGAAGTGCGTCTTTGAGAAGAGTTCTCTGCCCTTCCTGGGCTACATCATCTCGGATCAAGGCCTCAAGATGGATCCTGAGAAAGTGAAGGCTGTCCTGGAGTGGCCACGTCCCCAAGGCTTAAGGGCCATACAGCGGTTCCTGGGATTCGCCAATTTCTACCGGCAGTTTATTCCTAACTTCTCTTCTCTGACGTCTCCCATCTCGACCCTTACCAAGAAGGGTGTGAACGCCAAAGTGTGGACTCCAGAGGCAGAGTCCGCATTTATTAGCCTCAAGAGAGCCTTCACTTCAGCCTCGATCCTCCATCATCCTGACGTATCTCGGCAGTTCTCACTGGAAGTGGACGCTTCCTCTGTCGGTGCAGGTGCACTTCTGTTCCAGAGGAGCTCCAAAGGAAAGGCAGTAGTATGTGGCTACTACTCTAGACTGTTTTCTTCTGCTGAGCGCAATTACTCCATTGGAGATTGGGAGCTGCTGCCCATCAAATTAGCTCTGGAGGAGTGGAGACATCTTCTGGAGGGCGCTGCTCACCCCATCCTGATCTTCACCGACCACAAGAACCTCACTTACCTTCAGTCCGCTCAAAGACTTAATCCTCGTCAAGCCAGGTGGTCGCTGTTCTTCACACGTTTTCTGTTTGTGCTCCACTACCGTCCCACGGACAAGAATGTGAGGGCCGATGCCCTGTCCAGATCGTTTGAGACGGAAGACACGGTGGAGTCCCTTCAGACCATCATAGACCCGTCCTGCATTGTCACTGCTAATCCTCAGCAGGTTAGAGACATCCCTCCTGGGAGGACTTTTGTTCGGTTGGCAGACAGGAGAAGAATTCTCCGCTGGGGACACAGATCTAAACTTGCTGGGCACGCCGATGTCCGTAAAACCCGAGACCTGATTGCTCGCCACTTTGGGTGGTCCACGCTACCTAAGGATGTTCTGGACTTTGTCTCTTCTCGCACGGTGTGTGCCTCTAACAAAGTGACTCACTCCAAGCCTGCCGGTCTGCTTCAACCTCTGCCTGTACCCAATGCCCCCTGGCAGCACATTGCGATGGACTTCGTCACAGACCTCCCCCTCAGCAGGATGTAACACTGTCTGGGTGGTGGTGGACCGGTTCTCTAAGATGGCTCATTTTATCCCGCTGACCGGCCTACCTTCTGCTCCTCGTCTGGCAAGTCTCTTCATTCAGCACATCTTCCGCTTGCATGGCTTGCCTCTTCACATTGTGTCCGACCGGGGGGTTCAGTTTACCTCTAAGTTCTGGAGAGCCCTCTGTAAACTCCTGGATGTGAGATTGGACTTTTCCTCTGCCTATCACCCCCAGTCCAATGGGCAAGTTGAGAGGATCAACCAGATCATGGAGAATTATCTCCGCCACTTCATCTCTTCACAGCAAGATAACTGGGTACAGCTTCTACCATGGGCCGAATTTTCTTACAACAACCACACATGTGAGTCCACCACTTCCACTCCGTTTCACATCGTGTACAGTCAACATCCCAGAGTCCCTCTTCCTGTGTCGACTTCATCTCAGGTTCCCGCTGCTGACTCTGCATATGGGGGACTTCCTGCAAATCTGGCAACAGACCCGGTCCTCTATTTTGCTGGCAGTAGATCGCATGAAGCGAAAGGCAGATACTAAGAGAAGAGAGCCGCCTCAGTATCTTCTGGGGACTAAAGTCTGGCTGTCCTCTCGGAACATTCGCTTGAAGGTGCCCTCATACAAGTTCGCTCCCAGGCTCCTTGGACCATTCGAGGTCCTGCAGCAGATCAACCCTGTCGCCTACAAGCTTCGGCTGCCTCCTACCCTCAGGATTCCCAACTCCTTCCACGTCTCCCTCCTGAAGCCTGTGATCCTAAACCGCTATTCCAAGACGCCCAGCCCTGCGGTTGCTCCCAGCGGCTCCTCGGACATCTTTGAGGTCAAGGAGATCTTGGACACCAAGAGAGTAAGAGGAAAGACCTTTCATTTGGTAGATTGGAGGGGGTTTGGTCCGGAAGAGAGGTCCTGGGAGCCAGAGGAGAACCTCAATGCCCTACTCTTCTAAAGAAGTTTCTCTCTCGCTCTGGTCCCAAGAAGAGGGGGCGTAAGAGGGGGATACTATAATGTCCGTGGCTGCGGGCTGTCAGCTCCAGCCTCCCGCTGACAGCCGCAGCCACGAGTCGGCAAGCGCTGGCCCCAGCCTCCTCCTCAGGAGACGCCAGCGCTTGCATCCACTCACCTCCGCCAGAGCCCGCAGGGTGCGCGCGCACGCTCATCCCCGCTCTTAAAGGGGCAGCGCGCGCACCGGACATCTTGAACGACCTTTGACCCGTGAGTACCCTGGGCTATAAAAGGGGTCCTGCCCCCTAGTTCGATGCCTGAGTGTTGTTAGTTTTCCCAGTCTGTCTTGCAAATGGTTCCTTAGTGTTTCCCGTTCCTGTTGTTACCCGTACCTTGTTCCCCGTTCCTGTTTCCCGTGCTTTGCTCTAGTATCAAGTCGTGCCACGTCCTGTGTCATCTGCCACGTCCAGAGGAATCTGCCACGTCCAGAGGAATCTGCCACGTCCTGTGTCATCTGCCACGTCCTGTGTCATCTGCCACGTCCATAGGAATCTGCCACGTCCATAGGAATCTGCCACGTCCGGAGGAATCCACCACGTCCTGTGTCATCTGCCACGTCCATAGGAATATGCCACGTCCGGAGGAATCCGCCACGTCTGGCGCAACTTGCGGCTCCTGTGTCATCTGCCACGTTTGGCGCCATCTGCCTGCACCCATCTCATCTGTGCCAGAGCTGCGGCCACCATCTGGACTATTCAGGTACCCTTGTGCGGGACATTGTATTTCTTGGGTGTCCTGTTGTTTGGCCAGCTGCCTCCCCGCTGCGGTGGTACGGCCTAGTGGGTCCACTAACCCGCTCCGTGACAGTGAGCTTGGTTCTGGGGCTGTATATATGTACTGAGCTTGGTTCTAGTATTGTATATAGGTACTGAGCTTTGTTCTGGTGTTGTATTTATGTACTGAGCTTTGTTCTGGTGCCATATATATGTAATGAGCTTTGTTCTGGTGCTGTATATATGTACTGAGCTTTGTTCTGGTGCTGTATATATGTATGAGCTTTGTTCTGGTGCTGTATATACACTACCGTTCAAAAGTTTAGGGTCACTTAGAAATTCCCTTATTTTTGAAAGAAAAGCACAGTTTTTTTCAAGGAAGATAACATTAAATTAATCAGAAATACACTCTATACATTGTTAATGTGCTAAATGACTATTCTAGCTGCAAACGTCTGGTTTTTAATGCAATATCTACATAGGTGTATAGAGGCCCATTTCCAGCAACCATCACTCCAGTGTTCTAATGGTACATTGTGTTTGCTAACTGTGTTAGAAGGCTAATGGATGATTAGAAAACACTTGAAAACCCTTGTGCAATTATGTTAGCACCGCTGTAAACAGTTTTGCTGTTTAGAGGAGCTATAAAACTGACCTTCCTTTGAGCTAGTTGAGAATCTGGAGCATTACAGTTGTGGGTTCGATTAAACTCTCAAAATGGCTAGAAAAAGAGAGCTTTCATGTGAAACTCGACAGTCTATTCTTGTTCTTAGAAATGAAGGCTATTCCATGCGAGAAATTGCCAAGAAACTGAAGATTTCCTACAACGGTGTGTACTACTCCCTTCAAAGGACAGCACACACAGGCTCTAACCAGAGTAGAAAGAGAAGTGGGAGGCCCCGCTGCACAACTGAGCAACAAGACAAGTACATTAGAGTCTCTAGTTTGAGAAATAGACACCTCACAGGTCCTCAACTGGCAGCTTCATTAAATAGTACCCGCAAAACGCCAGTGTCAACGTCTACAGTAAAGAGGCGACTCCGGGATTCTGGCCTTCAGGGCAGAGTGGCAAAGAAAAAGCCATATCTGAGACTGGCTAATAAAAGTAAAAGATTAATATGGGCAAAAGCACACAGACATTGGACAGAGGAAGATTGGAAAAAAGTGTTATGGACAGACGAATGGAAGTTTGAGGTGTTTGGATCACACAGAAGAACATTTGTGAGACGCAGAACAACTGAAAAGATGCTGGAAGAGTGCCTGACGCCATCTGTCAAGCATGGTGGAGGTAATGTGATGGTCTGGGGTTGCTTTGGTGCTGGTAAAGTGGGAGATTTGCACAAGGTAAAAGGGATTTTGAATAAGGAAGGCTATCACTCCATTTTGCAACGCCATGCCATACCCTGTGGACAGCGCTTGATTGGAGCCAATTTCATCCTACAACAGGACAATGACCCAAAGCACCTCCAAATGATGCAAGAAATATTTAGGGAAGAAGCCGGCAGCTGGTATTCTATCTGTAATGGAGTGGCCAGCGCAGTCACCAGATCTCAACCCCATAGAGCTGTTGTGGGAGCAGCTTGACCGTATGGTACGCAAGAAGTGCCCATCAAGCCAATCCAACTTGTGGGAGGGGCTTCTGGAAGCATGGGGGGAAATTTCTCCCGATTACCTCAGCAAATTAACCGCTAGAATGCCAAAGGTCTGCAATGCTGGAATTGCTGCAAATGGAGCATTCCAAGACCAAAGCAAAGTTTGAAGGAGAAAATTATTATTTCAAATAAAAATCATTATTTCATTATTTCTAACCTTATCTTGACTATATTTTCTAGTCATTTTGCATCTCATTTGATAAATATAAGTGTGAGTTTTCATGGAAAACACAAAATTGTCTGGGTGACCCCAAACTTTTGAACGGTAGTGTATATTTATCATTATAAGCCGCTCATGCAATATGAAGACTTTACTTTCGTTCATAAACAACCAACAGGTAGATTATAAGAAATGTAATTTGGTCGGATGGTTTAGCCGGCATCCTTAACAACCCTTAAATGTCACCCACGTCAGCCCGGGAACAGTGAGGTTATTTGCTCTGATATTAATGAATTTATGTTGGCTCTGACTTTTACCATTGATTTATGGGCTCCTTGTAAGTTCTCTCCATCAGGTGTTTAGGAGACATGAATGAGCATCACGATTTGTATTTAAGATTTAAAGGGTAGCGGCTCCTCTGCATTCAGTCTCCAGGTTCACACATCAATAATATAAACGATGGTATTTCAAGAAATATAATACAAGGAGAAACGTGTCCTGGAAGGTGGAATGAAGGCTGAGGTGCTATATACACAGTCTAGATATAGGGGTTTATACCAGCATAGTGTTATACGACGTGTGAACAGGACATCTCTGTACCCCCAATGATCCCCCCAACTTCATCCAGACTCTGACTAGCTAATAGTTCTGCATTGCTTCTGCTACTGAGTCACAAGGGGCCCTGAAGATTAAGGCTTCACGCACACGACCGTATTTTTGCGACCGCAATTCATTTGCATTTTTGCAGACCCATTATTTTCTATGGCCCCATGCACATGACTGGGATTTACACGGATCAGTGCAGGGGCCACAATTGCGGACCACAAAAAACTCAGGACAAGTCATTTTCCGGTCCGCAATTGCGGTTTCACCAATACTAGTGAATTGTTGTGGATCTGTGAGTCCGGGTGACTGATGCACAGTTTATTGCGGTCAGATGGACCTGTGGATTTGTGGACTGCAAAACCACTGTGGTTGTTGCATGTGGCCTAAGCCTGGAAGGTGTAGAGTGCGCAAATAGCAGGAGAGGGACGCCTGACAAAAAGATGGAAAGCTTTGGAGGAAGCGGAATGTTGTGTGAAGTAACAAAGCCTCGGTGTGGAAGATACGCGGAGACCTGCAACACGGAACAGTTTGTTGATAAGTGTCCACCTACGAAAGTGTCCAAAATGGGCAAGTTTTCATCAGAACTGGAGCAATGGAAGAAGGCGTCTGGTCTGATGAATCACGTGTTACATCATGTGGACGGCCGGGTGCGTCACTTATCTGGAGAAGAGATGGCAGCAGGATGCATTGTGGGAAGAAGACAAGACAGCGGAGGGCAGGGTGATGATCTGGACAATGTGGGGTTGACACGTACCATCGACCTAAACATTGCTACAGACAAGTTCCCCCTCCATGGCAGCAGTATTCACTAATGACAGTGCCCTCTGTCAGCATGATAATGCCCCCGCCACACTGCAGGATAATGCCCCCGCCACACTGCAGGATAATGCCCCCGCCACACTGCAGGATAATGCCCCCGCCACACTGCAGGATAACGCCCCCGCCACACTGCAGGATAACGCCCCCGCCACACTGCCCGATAACGCCCCCGCCACACTGCCGGATAACGCCCCCGCCACACTGCCGGATAACGCCCCCGCCACACTGCCGGATAATGCCCCCGCCACACTGCAGGATAATGCCCCCGCCACATTGCTGGATAAAGCCCCAGCCGCACTGCAGGATAATGCCCCTACCACATTGCGGAATAATGCCCCGCCACACTGCAGGATAATGCCCCCGCCACACTGCAGGATAATGCCACCGCCACACTGCAGGATAATGCCCCCGCCACACTGCAGGATAATGCCCCCGCCACACTGCAGGATAATGCCCCCGCCACACTGCAGGATAATGCCCCCGCCACACTGCAGGATAATGCCCCCGCCACACTGCAGGATAATGCCCCCGCCACACTGCAGGATAATTCCCCCGCCACACTGCAGGATAATGCCCCCGCCACACTGCAGGATAATGCCCCCGCCACACTGCAGGATAATGCCCCCGCCACACTGCAGGATAATGCCCCCGCCACATTGCCGGATAATGCCGCCGCCACACTGCAGGATAATGCCCCCGCCACACTGCAGGATAATGCCCCCGCCACATTGCAGGATAATGCCCCCTGCCACACAGCAGGATAATGCCCCCTGCCACACTGCAGGATTATGCCTCCGCCACACTGCAGGATAACGCCCCCGCCACACTGCAGGATAACGCCCCCGCCACACTGCAGGATAACGCCCCCTGCCACACTGCAGGATAACGCCCCCGCCACACTGCAGGATAATGCTCCCGCCACACTGCAGGATAATGCCCCCGCCACACTGCAGGATAATGCCCCCGCCACACTGCAGGATAATGCCCCCGCCACACTGCAGGATAATGCCCCCGCCACACTGCAGGATAATGCCCACGCCACACTGCAGGATAATGCCCACGCCACACTGCAGGATAATGCCCCCGCCACATTGCAGGATAATGCCCCCGCCACACTGCAGGATAATGCCCCCGCCACACTGCAGGATAATGCCCCCGCCACACTGCCGGATAATGCCCCCGCCACACTGCAGGATAATGCCCCCGCCACACTGCAGGATAATGCCCCCGCCACACTGCAGGATAATGCCCCCGCCACACTGCAGGATAATGCCCCCGCCACACTGCAGGATAATGCCCCCGCCACACTGCAGGATAATGCCCCTGCCACATTGCAGGATAACGCCCCCGCCACACTGCAGGATAATGCCCCCGCCGCACTGCAGGATAATGCCCCCGCCACATTGCAGGATAATGCCCCCTGCCACACTGCAGGATAATGCCCCCTGCCACACTGCAGGATTATGCCTCCGCCACACTGCAGGATAACGCCCCCGCCACACTGCAGGATAACGCCCCCGCCACACTGCAGGATAACGCCCCCTGCCACACTGCAGGATAACGCCCCCGCCACACTGCAGGATAATGCCCCCGCCACACTGCAGGATAATGCCCCCGCCACACTGCAGGATAATGCCCCCGCCACACTGCAGGATAATGCCCCCGCCGCACTGCAGGATAATGCCCCCGACACACTGCAGGATAATGCCCCCGCCACACTGCCGGATAATGCCCCCTGCCACACTGCAGGATAATGCCCCCTGCCACACTGCAGGATTATGCCTCCGCCACACTGCAGGATAACGCCCCCGCCACACTGCAGGATAACGCCCCCGCCACACTGCAGGATAACGCCCCCTGCCACACTGCAGGATAACGCCCCCGCCACACTGCAGGATAATGCCCCCGCCACACTGCAGGATAATGCCCCTGCCACATTGCAGGATAACGCCCCCGCCACACTGCAGGATAATGCCCCCGCCGCACTGCAGGATAATGCCCCCGACACACTGCAGGATAATGCCCCCGCCACACTGCCGGATAATGCCCCCGCCACACTGCAGGATAATGCCCCCGCCACATTGCAGGCTAATGCCCCTGCCACATTGCAGGATAACGCCCCCGCCACACTGCAGGATAATGCTACCGCCGCACTGCAGGATAATGCCCCCGACACACTGCCGGATAATGCCCCCGCCACATTGCGGGATAATGCCCCCGCCACATTGCGGGATAATGCCCCCGCCAAACTGCAGGATAAAGCCCCCGCCACACTGAAGGATAATTCCCCCGCCACACTGAAGGATAATTCCCCCGCCACACTGAAGGATAATTCCCCCGCCACACTGGAATTATGAGAAACATGACAAAGACTTCAACATGTCTCCAAATTCCCCAGATCTCAATTCGATTGATCTTCTGTGGGATGTGCTGGAAAAACAAGTCCATGGAGGCCGCACCTCACAACTTACAAGATCTGCTGCCGAAGTCTTGTACCAGAGACCACAGGAACCTGCAGACGTCTTGTGGAGTCCACGTTTCTATGGGTCAGAGTCGTACGGGGGCACAAGGGCGACTACACAATATTAGGCCGGTGGTTAATGTTATGGCTGGACAGTGTATATATAACACAGATACATGTGCACTTTCTACCTGAATACTGCCATACGATACCAAACAATACTGTCATACAATACAGAGATTCAGTGCCCACATAACACCCACACAAAACTACCTTAAAATAAAACTGTCCAAATAATATCGTCATACAATGCATAAAGAATACTCCCCTATAGTGTTATATATAATACTATATATAAAGTCCATATAATGCCACCATATAGTGCCAAAATAATACTGCTACATACAAGGAGTGGAATGTTTTCCAGGTTGCTCCTCGGGGGCCCTGTCCACTGGACTGACTGGATAATGGGAGCCCTGAGCAATTACCCGGTTTGCCACTGCTTAAAAACGGCCCTGAGTAGAGTACAACGAAGTAGTTGCGCATAACAAAATGTGTGGGTGCTCAATTATGGTGCTGAGTTTTGCCACCCAGGACAGAGGGACCCAGTGTTTGTTTCCCCTCCACCTTCTTTCTAAGACCCTTGGGCCAATCCTCTACCCCTTTGTTTAACAACCATGCCGTTCCAAGAGAGGGAAATCCAGAAGAGGCTGGACGCAGCCTGCAGGGCTTAAGGGGAAGCCTCCATGACCTCCCTGGTAGGGAAAGGGTTAATAGGTAAGGGAGAGTTGGAGGGAGAGTTAGGAGGAGGTGGAGGAGGGACAAGGAGGAGTCAGGGGGCCGTTCCTGAGCTTCCCGCTGTTTTCGGCATTGAGCCGGAAGCAGCGGGAGAAGTAACACAGGGAGAGACAAGCTCCCCGTTGCCCGCGCTACTCCCTATGTCGGAGGCATTATTATTAGAGCGGCTGCGCGCCGCTGCTGTGCACCACGGTCCCGGATGGCTGGAGGAGACCGTGGCTGCATTAACTAGGATCCCGGACGCCGTTTCGCCACGTCAGGCCCGGCGTTCGAGGTCTGTTGCAGAGGACAGGCTCCCCTCCCCCGGCCCCCTTCCTAGCCTTACTATGGCGGCGGGGGGGGAGTCGGCAACAACCGCTCCTGATCGGAGCAGGCAGAGAGCGTTGCCGGGGGTGACGGCGACTCAGGCCGGGTCGACCCGTCCCTCACGGCGGTCCCGACCTCCAGAGCGCCTCAGTCCTGAGGCAGTCCCGCGGACACGGCGTCGCAGAGGGAGCCCGATCACGGGGGTGGTGCAGGCCAGGCAGCTGGGAGGACCGCCCCTTCCCAGGCCCTGCGTCCTGGCAGGAATCCCAAGCCGCGATGGGGTCCGGCGGTATGCAGGGAGTCGCAGGCCGGGCTCCCTGTCACCCCTCCCCCATCGGATGGAAGATTCGGAGGACAAGGTACGGCCGCCCCGCCTGGTGATGTTCCGGCCAGGGGGCAGGCTTCTTCAGGATCATCAAGACGGACGCCTAGATCTACAGCGACGTCGAGGCAACAGGTCCGGTCGGAAGTCTGGGTTCCAGCGGTCGGGCGGCAGGTTGCCGGCCCATCGGTCAGCGCTTCATCATCTCCGTTCCGAAGATGTCGGTGGGATGGCCAGTCGTCTGCGAGAGAGGAGCTGGAGGAAGGTGAACTGGACGCGTATCGTCGAGGTCAGGATGGTCCGGCTGACGGGAACACAGCGCCTGTGCAGCCCGGTGAGTGTATAACTCCATCATTGTCATATCCAGCGATTTTTATGTCGGGTGTCGGCGGGGGGGTTGCTAGCGTCGCATCGGTGGCCGGTAGTGGCGCGGGCGGGCGTGATGGCGCGGGTCTGGCAGATTTAGTGGGTTGCTTGAGAGAGCTGGTCGGGCGCCTGGATAGGGCGGTGGCGCCGGTAGTCACGGAAGTGTCCCCGGCGGTAGTTTGGGAGGGTCCCAGGGACGTGGGATTGTTACAAGCGCGGCCCGTGACGGCGGTTAGAGAGGCGGTCGCGGTGTCGGTACAGACCGAGGCGCAAAAAGATGGCGATCGGGTGCGTATTGATGATCGTGCTCGTGGGGAGGTGTATGTTTGTTTCGAAGGTCCGTTGGGGGCGCATTTAAAGCAGGAGGTGCGTGAGCGGATCTGGAAGGACGAATATGTTGAGATTTTTTCTCTCTTGCCGCTCGCTAAATTTAATTTAGATAAGAGCAAGCGGGACGAGAGTAAAAAGGACGAGGAGGAACGGCGGCGGTATAGGCTTATCCCGCAGACGTTCGTTAATTGGTCGCAGGCGTTCGCCATATTAGCCAGTGTGATAGGGGAAAAGGCGCCGGAAAATTGTTCAGCGTTGTTTTGTTATTTTGATGCCATTGGGGAGGCTCATAGGGCGTATGGGGGTCAGGCGTGGCTGCGATACGATGAGCAATTCCGTCAGCGGAAAGCGGTTCGGCCGGCGATTCGGTGGGACCAGAAGGATATTGCTCTCTGGTTACGGCTCCGGTTAGGCAGTCCTTTCCCGGGAGCGCCGGCCAAGGAGGCCAGTCTAGTCAGGTTGGACAAGGCGGCGGGGGAAAGGCGGGGTTTTGCTGGCAATTTAATGAAGGCCAGTGTAAGTTCGGGGCCACGTGCAAGTTCAAGCACGTGTGTTCCGAGTGTAATGGTGCATCACACGGGGCGGCAAAATGTATGCGAAAAAAGAGGTCAGGGAACCAGTCCTCCGCGGCTGGTCAAGGGGGTGTCACCGGTGAGGGTGGAAAAGATGGCCCCTTATCTAAATGAGTATCCGGATAGGGCGGCGGCTAAGTTGCTTTACGAGGGGTTTTGTGTTGGTTTCGTTATTCCTCCGCCTCCTTATGAGGTTCCGGTTACGCGGAGGAATTTAAAATCGGCTTACTTGCATGCCAAGGTCGTGTCGGACAAATTGTTAAAAGAAGTTTCGTTGGGTCGCATGTCGGGGCCTTTTGTTGATTCGCCAGTAAAAGATTTAGTTGTGTCCCCGTTGGGTATTGTTCCTAAGCGCGAGCCCGGAAAATTTCGTTTAATTCAACACTTATCGTATCCCAAGGGTTCGTCGGTAAATGACGGGATAGATCACGAGTTGTGCTCCGTAGTTTATACCTCATTCGATAAGGCGGTGGGTTTAGTGCGGGCTGCGGGTCCGGGCGCGCTGCTAGCAAAAACCGACATCGAGGCGGCGTTCAGGTTGTTGCCAGTTCATCCAGAAAGCCAACGGCTGTTGGGCTGTTTTTGGAATGGGGCTTTTTACGTGGATCGGTGCATTCCGATGGGGTGTTCCCTTTCTTGTGCATACTTCGAGGCGTTTAGTAGCTTCGTGGAGTGGGTAACGAGGGGAGTATCCGGGGTCGACTCGTTGATCCATTACTTAGATGATTTCTTGTGCGTTGGGCCGGGGGGTTCGCCGGTTTGCGGTAATTTGCTTTATGCACTACAGAAGGTGGCGAGGGATTTTGGGATCCCTTTGGCGCCAGAAAAAACGGAGGGCCCGGTAGCGACGATTTGTTTTTTGGGAATTGAAATAGATTCGGTGGCAATGGAGTGTCGTCTCCCTGCGGATAAGCTGGGTGCTTTGAGGCTGGAGGTACGGCGGGCTTGTAGACTGAAGAAAATGACGCTGCGGGAGCTTCAGTCGCTGCTGGGGAAGTTGAATTTCGCCTGCCGGATTATGCCAATGGGGAGGGTGTTTGGTAGACGGTTGGCGGCGGCAACGGCGGGAGTGCGTGCGCCGCATCATTTTGTGCGGCTCAAGGAGGAGCACCGAGCTGATCTTCAGGTTTTGGATGACTTCTTGGGCCAGTACAATGGTCGCTCGCTGTGGATGGCCCCAGCGCAGGATACGAGTGATTTGAATATTTTTACGGATGCGGCTGGGGTGGGCGGTTTTGGGGCTTACGGGGGAGGTCCGTGGTGCGCAGGTCAATGGCCGGCTAGTTGGGTGTCCAGTGGACTCACGCGGAATCTGGCCCTGCTCGAGCTGTTCCCCATCGTGGTGGCGGCGACCATTTGGGGGGACAGGCTCAGGGATAAGAAGGTTCGTTTTTACTGCGACAACATGGGGGTGGTGCTGGCCATTAATAACATCACGGCGTCCTCTCCTCCGGTAGTTCAATTGTTGCGACATTTAGTGTTGGTGTGTTTGTCGTTGAACGCGTGGGTGGTGGCGGTGCATGTGCCGGGAGTACGGAATTGTATCGCTGATGCTCTTTCTCGCTCGCAGTGGGACCGGTTTCGGCAATTGGCACCGGGAGCGGAACGTCTCGGTTTGGCTTGTCCGGAACATCTTTGGGATCTGGTCTCGGTCCCGTAGAGCAACTGGTACAAAGGTCTTTGGCGCGCACGAAGTGGAGTGCTTATTCTGCTTGTTGGAGGCAGTGGGAGGAGTGGGTAAGAGAGTTGGGTGACGTCAATACGGATAGAGACAGGTTGGTGGCACTTTTGTACTGGTTAGGGGACGCCTGGGAGGCGGGGTTTTCAGTGGCAAAGGTGAACCGGTTCATATCTGCGGTGGCGTTTGGTTTTAAGTTGCGAGGCTTTCAGGATGTATCTAAGGAATTTCTGGTGCTACAGGCTTTGAAGGGGTTGCGCCGAGGTAGAGTGGAGGCGGATAGTAGAAGGCCTGTGTCGTTTGCTTTGCTTAGTTCGTTGGGCGGTTCATTAGCATCGGTCTGTCGTTCTTCAGACGAAAGGGATTTGTTTCGGTTAGCTTTTTCGTTAGCGTTCTTTGGGGCATTTAGAATAGGTGAGTTGGTGTCGCCAAGTACCCGGACGGTCGCCAGTTGCGCATTCCGTGACAGGATGCGGTTGTGCATTGGCTGGGATTTAGAGGTATGTCATGGAGCAGGGTGTTGGCGGAATTCCAGACATATGCCCGGCTTGATAGGGTTCCGGAGGTCTTAGTGTTGCACGTGGGTGGGAATGACTTAGGAGTCCGCCCCTTTCGTGAGTTGGTGCGGGACATCAAACACGATATGTTGTGTTTGTGGGTTTCTTATCCCAAGTTGGTGATAGTGTGGTCGGACATAGTCCCGAGGAAACATTGGCGGTTGGCTAGGTCAGTGGAGAGAGTCAATAAGGCTCGCATTAAAGTTAATCGGGCGGTGTCCCGTTTTGTAGCAAAAAACGGGGGCATTTGCGTGCGGCACAGGGATTTGGAGTCAGGAGTGGGGAACTTCTGGAGGAGTGATGGGGTTCATCTGACCGAGGTTGGCATTGATCTTTGGAGCTTGGCGATAGCAGAAGGAATAGAAAGGGCGGTGGTGGTGTGGCGGAACTCACAGGCTTAAGGTGGTCAAGGCCTGTTTCGCTGTGGCGGGGGGAGTCCTTGAGGCCAGTCAGTACAAAATGGTGGGGGGGTCGCATCCGGGGTATGCGTCCCCCAAAAAAGGTACATGGTTGAAGACTTCATCGGGTGTTATCCCTTTGAAGTGGTCTTCTGGTGGAAGGTATATCACTTGAAGGCTTCATCGGGTGGTATCCCTTTGAAGTGGACTTCTAGTGGTCGGTATATCACTTGAGGGCTTCATCGGGTGTTATCCCTTTGAAGTGGACTTCTAGTGGTTGGAGCCATCTGCAGAGGTGAACGGTGCTTCCGAGCTGGTTGACGGCTGGAGGTAATTGGTGGTTTGCAGATGGCTAACTCGGTGTGTTCTTAAAAAAGGAATATCTGAAAGGGCTTCAAGGACTTCCTCTGCTCGGGTTAATGTTAACGTTAAAATTGCTATTTACGATTCTGACCCATGTTGGGTCATGTGAATTATTAGGAGGAATTCTCTGGTGGATTCCTAACTAGTTATCCGAATGTTTCGGATTTAAATTGTTTTTATAAAACTGTAAAATTAATAAACGGCTGCTGTGGCCATTTCACATCCAACCTCGGTGTCACGTGTCTTTCCTAAAGGTGGGGGTGGAGGGATAGGATGGGTAAGGGAAGGTTCATTAACACATGACTCTACTTAGGCAGGTCAAGAAGAGGCTGGACGCAGCCTGCAGGGCTTAAGGGGAAGCCTCCATGACCTCCCTGGTAGGGAAAGGGTTAATAGGTAAGGGAGAGTTGGAGGGAGAGTTAGGAGGAGGTGGAGGAGGGACAAGGAGGAGTCAGGGGGCCGTTCCTGAGCTTCCCGCTGTTTTCGGCATTGAGCCGGAAGCAGCGGGAGAAGTAACACAGGGAGAGACAAGCTCCCACCCTCCCGCCCTTGGTTTGTTACCCCTGTGGGTCTTTATGTACGTCTGTCTATGAATGTTGTGTTTGATTTGTGTGCTTATTTAACATGTTTTTTCCTTTTTCCGGAGTAGGTTCTGTTGTCATGGCAGCTGGCGGGGGGAGTCCTTGAGGCCAGTCAGTACAAAATGGTGGGGGGGTCGCATCGGGGGTATGCGTCCCCCAAAAAAGGTACATGGTTGAAGACTTCATCGGGTGTTATCCCTTTGAAGTGGTCTTCTGGTGGAAGGTATATCACTTGAAGGCTTCATCGGGTGGTATCCCTTTTGAAGTGGACTTCTAGTGGTCGGTATATCACTTGAGGGCTTCATCGGGTGTTATCCCTTTGAAGTGGACTTCTAGTGGTTGGAGCCATCTGCAGAGGTGAACGGTGCTTCCGAGCTGGTTTACGGCTGGAGGTAATTGGTGGTTTGCAGATGGCTAACTCGGTGTGTTCTTAAAAAAGGAATATCTGAAAGGGCTTCAAGGACTTCCTCTGCTCGGGTTAATGTTAACGTTAAAATTGTTATTTACGATTCTGACCCATGTTGGGTCATGTGAATTATTAGGAGGAATTCTCTGGTGGATTCCTAACTAGTTATCCGAATGTTTCGGATTTAAATTGTTTTTATAAAACTGTGAAATTAATAAACGGCTGCTGTGGCCATTTCACATCCAACCTCGGTGTCACGTGTCTTTCCTAAAGGTGGGGGTGGAGGGATAGGATGGGTAAGGGAAGGTTCATTAACACACGACTCTACTTAGGCAGGTCATGCACAGTCTCCCTCTACCTAACATAAAAGAGAATGGGACCAACCAACGGTCCAAGGACCCCATAGCTGCCTCTGCGATATCTACGCCCTCGTCTAGTGGCTTCATAGGTAAAAATGTATCTAATGTCAACTGCAAATTGAAACCATAAAATCGAATGTTCCCGCCCTTCGTTCATGATGGAACCAAACAAAATATTCGATGTCACCTCCGCGTGGGATCTTCAGGATCGGGATCAGGATTTGTTTTCCTTCTTCTACAGCTAATATCACATAGAATAATTCTTAGGCATTGCAGGAGAGACTAAGGCTGTGAATTTAATCTGAAGTGGAATGAAGACAGATTATTGATGTTGCGAGAGCAAAATGAGTTTCATGTCCCTTCGTGTTGCTATAAATCAGCTTATTAATGTACCCCCTCCTATATCGTTCCTTCTCCCCGGGGGACCCCGGCCTCCTCAAGCAGGGAAATCTAATATATTCTACACAACATCATTAAGGTATTTACCTAGCGCCCGCTGGAGGGGCCGCCGCCTGTATCACAGATATTTTCTTAGGAGTAGAGTGATCACCGGGGAATATCTTCATTTCATTTTTCCGTCCTGGAGTCGTTGTATTCCCGGAAATCAATACCTAATAAAAAACCCTATTAGCAGCTCATTATAAAAGTCACCGCAAAGTTATCAGATATCCACTTGTAGAGTCCCCGCTGGAATCCTCGCTGCAGCTAATAAGTATCCGGCTACTCCGTGCACGGGAATTAAAGGGGAAGCGCTCATCGAAAAATCTGTCTTATATGTCAATTTACATCCCAGATAATATTACCCATAAGGACGCGATCTAGTTTCGGTCTTAAGGATGTGGCCATTTTTTCATTTTTCATCCCCCCATCCGAAAGCAATCACTTTTTTATTTTTCCGTAGCCTGTTTTTTTGCGGAAAGAGTTGTATTTTTGAATGGTGCCATTTTGGAGCATATATAATGTATACATTTTTTGTGGGGGGGGGGGGGGTGGAGAAAACAGCAAATCTACCCCTGTCCTTGTGTTCACGATGCCGTATAAATGAGATGTTAACCTTATATTGCAAATTATTACAATTGCCATTTGGGGGACATACAACTTTTGATCACTTTTTATTTAATTTTTTTGTAAGGTGGGATAAGCAAAAAACACAACCTCCTGTAGTGTGCATATGCAAGGTATCTTACAGATACAAAAATAACCCTCGCAGCACCACCTCCTTTATTTCCACCTGAGTAGTAGGGCCAACAAGCTCCCTACCCAGTGGAATTTGTTTAAAGCTGTAATCACACTGTGCAATAATTTAATCAAAATACCACATAATGTGGCAATAAAGGGGACATTGCACAGTATAATCCTTCTCCTACTACACTAGTCGGTATCAATAAAAAATAAAAAATTGAAGGCGACATTGTCCACCGTGCTCTACCTTTCCTCCTCTCTCCCTATACCTACAATTTTCATGATTTAATAGGTGGTGTACACCAGAGCATGGAGCGATAAATTTAAAAACTTATAATATAAATTGGAGATCTACTCTACCAATTTCATAAACAAAAAACAGCAATTCTGGTGTCGTTTTTTAATTAATAGTTTTACGGCAGGATAAAAAGAGAGATCATTTTATAGTCCAGATAGTTGCAGATGCAGAAAAACAAATTTTGTATAATTTTTCTTTTTTTTTTTCATTTTACTTTGGATTTTATTTTAATACTTCAAAAAGTTTGGAAATATATAGTGATGGAGACCATTCTGGTATAACCTGGGTATCTTCTGTATATAATTATATATATACAGCTGGTATAAGTGATACATCTTCTTGTATACAGTGATATGGAGCATGCTGGTATAACATGGGTATCTCCTGTATATAATTATATATGTACCGCTGGTATAAGTTATACATCTTCCTGTATATAGTGATATGGAGCATGCTGGTATAACCTGGGTATATTCTGTATATAATTATATATGTACAGCTGGTATAAGTTATACATCTCCTGTATATAGTGATATGGAGCATGCTGGTATAACCTGGGTATCTTCTGTATATAATTATATATGTACAGCTGGTATAAGTTATACATCTTCTTGTATATAGTGATATGGAGCATGCTGGTATAACTTGGGTATCTTCTGTATATAATTATATATGTACAGCTGGTATAAGCTATACATCTTCTTGTATATAGTGATATGGAGCGTGCTGGTATAACCTGGGTATCTTCTGTATATAATTATATATGTACAGCTGGTATAAATTATATATCTTCTTGTATATAGTGATATGGAGCATGCTGGTATAACCTGGGTATATCCTGTATATAATTATTTATGTACAGCTGGTATAAGTTATACATCTTCTTGTATATAGTGATATGGAGCATGCTGGTATAACCTGGGTATCGTCTGTATATAATTATATATGTACAGCTGGTATAAGTTATACATCTTCTTGTATATAGTGATATGGAGCATGCTGGTATAACCTGGTTATCTCCTGTATATAATTATATATGTACAGCTGGTGTAAGTTATACATCTTCTTGTATATAGTGATATGGAGCATGCTGGTATAACCTGGGCATCTTCTGTATATAATTATATATGTACTGCTGGTATAAGTTATACATCTTCTTGTATATAGTGATATGGAGCATGCTGGTATAACCTGGGTATCTTCTGTATATAATTATATATGTACAGCTGGTATAAGTTATACATCTCCTGCATATAGTGATATGGAGCATGCTGGTATAACCTGGGTATCTTCTGTATATAATTATATATGTACAGCTGGTATAAGCTATACATCTTCTTGTATATAGTGATATGGAGCGTGCTGGTATAACCTGGGTATCTTCTGTATATAATTATATATGTACAGCTGGTATAAATTATATATCTTCTTGTATATAGTGATATGGAGCATGCTGGTATAACCTGGGTATATCCTGTATATAATTATTTATGTACAGCTGGTATAAGTTATACATCTTCTTGTATATAGTGATATGGAGCATGCTGGTATAACCTGGGTATCTTCTGTATATAATTATATATGTACAGCTGGTATAAGCTATACATCTTCTTGTATATAGTGATATGGAGCGTGCTGGTATAACCTGGGTATCTTCTGTATATAATTATATATGTACAGCTGGTATAAATTATATATCTTCTTGTATATAGTGATATGGAGCATGCTGGTATAACCTGGGTATATCCTGTATATAATTATTTATGTACAGCTGGTATAAGTTATACATCTTCTTGTATATAGTGATATGGAGCATGCTGGTATAACCTGGGTATCGTCTGTATATAATTATATATGTACAGCTGGTATAAGTTATACATCTTCTTGTATATAGTGATATGGAGCATGCTGGTATAACCTGGTTATCTCCTGTATATAATTATATATGTACAGCTGGTATAAGTTATACATCTTCTTGTATATAGTGATATGGAGCATGCTGGTATAACCTGGGCATCTTCTGTATATAATTATATATGTACTGCTGGTATAAGTTATACATCTTCTTGTATATAGTGATATGGAGCATGCTGGTATAACCTGGGTATCTTCTGTATATAATTATATATGTACAGCTGGTATAAGTTATACATCTTCTTGTATATAGTGATATGGAGCATGCTGGTATAACCTGGGTATCTTCTGTATATAATTATATATGTACAGCTGGTATAAGTTATACATCTTCCTGTATATAGTGATATGGAGCATCCTGGTATAACCTGGGTATCTTCTGTATATAATTATATAAGTACAGCTGGTATAAGTTATACATCTTCTTGTACATAGTGATATGGAGCATCCTGGTATAACCTGGGTATCTTCTGTATAGAATATATATGTACAGCTGGTATAAGTTATACATCTTCTTCTATATAGTGATATGGAGCATGCTGGTATAACCTGTGTATCGTCTGTATATAATTATATATGTACAGCTGGTATAAGTTATACATCTTCTTGTATATAGGGATATGGAGCATGCTGGTATAACCTGGGTATCTTCTGTATATAATTATATATGTACAGCTGGTATAAGTTATACATCTTCTTGTATATAGTGATATGGAGCATCCTGGTATAACCTGGGTATCTTCTGTATATAATGATATATGTACAGCTGGTATAAGTTTTACATCTTCTTGTATATAGTGATATGGAGCATGCTGGTATAACCTGGGTATCTTCTGTATGTAATTATATATGTACAGCTGGTATAAGTTATACATCTTCTTGTATATAGTGATATGGAACATGCTGGTATAACCTGGGTATCTTCTGTATATAATTATATATGTACAGCTGGTATAAGTTATACATCTTCTTGTATATAGTGATATGGAGCATGCTGGTATAACCTGGGTATCTTCTGTATATAATTATATATGTACAGCTGGTATAAGTTATACATCTTCTTGTGTATAGTGATATGGAGAATGCTGGTATAACCTGGGTATCTTCTGTATATAATTATATATGTACAGCTGGTATAAGTTATACATCTTCTTGTATATAGTGATATGGAGCATGCTGGTATAACCTGGGTATCTTCTGTATATAATTCTATATGTACAGCTGGTATAAGTTATACATCTTCCTGTATATAGTGATATGGAGCATGCTGGTATAACCTGGGTGTCTTCTGTATATAATTATATATGTACAGCTGGTATAAGTTATACATCTTCTTGTATATAGTGATATGGAGCATGCTGGTATAACCTGGGTATCGTCTGTATATAATTATATATGTACAGCTGGTATAAGTTATACATCTTCTTGTATATAGTGATATGGAGCATGCTGGTATAACCTGGTTATCTCCTGTATATAATTATATATGTACAGCTGGTATAAGTTATACATCTTCTTGTATATAGTGATATGGAGCATGCTGGTATAACCTGGGCATCTTCTGTATATAATTATATATGTACTGCTGGTATAAGTTATACATCTTCTTGTATATAGTGATATGGAGCATGCTGGTATAACCTGGGTATCTTCTGTATATAATTATATATGTACAGCTGGTATAAGTTATACATCTTCTTGTATATAGTGATATGGAGCATGCTGGTATAACCTGGGTATCTTCTGTATATAATTATATATGTACAGCTGGTATAAGTTATACATCTTCCTGTATATAGTGATATGGAGCATCCTGGTATAACCTGGGTATCTTCTGTATATAATTATATAAGTACAGCTGGTATAAGTTATACATCTTCTTGTACATAGTGATATGGAGCATCCTGGTATAACCTGGGTATCTTCTGTATAGAATATATATGTACAGCTGGTATAAGTTATACATCTTCTTCTATATAGTGATATGGAGCATGCTGGTATAACCTGTGTATCGTCTGTATATAATTATATATGTACAGCTGGTATAAGTTATACATCTTCTTGTATATAGGGATATGGAGCATGCTGGTATAACCTGGGTATCTTCTGTATATAATTATATATGTACAGCTGGTATAAGTTATACATCTTCTTGTATATAGTGATATGGAGCATCCTGGTATAACCTGGGTATCTTCTGTATATAATGATATATGTACAGCTGGTATAAGTTTTACATCTTCTTGTATATAGTGATATGGAGCATGCTGGTATAACCTGGGTATCTTCTGTATGTAATTATATATGTACAGCTGGTATAAGTTATACATCTTCTTGTATATAGTGATATGGAACATGCTGGTATAACCTGGGTATCTTCTGTATATAATTATATATGTACAGCTGGTATAAGTTATACATCTTCTTGTATATAGTGATATGGAGCATGCTGGTATAACCTGGGTATCTTCTGTATATAATTATATATGTACAGCTGGTATAAGTTATACATCTTCTTGTGTATAGTGATATGGAGAATGCTGGTATAACCTGGGTATCTTCTGTATATAATTATATATGTACAGCTGGTATAAGTTATACATCTTCTTGTATATAGTGATATGGAGCATGCTGGTATAACCTGGGTATCTTCTGTATATAATTCTATATGTACAGCTGGTATAAGTTATACATCTTCCTGTATATAGTGATATGGAGCATGCTGGTATAACCTGGGTGTCTTCTGTATATAATTATATATGTACAGCTGGTATAAGTTATACATCTTCTTGTATATAGTGATATGGAGCATGCTGGTATAACCTGAGCATCTTCAAGTATATAGTTCTACATTTACAGCTGGTATTAATAGCTATGAAGGTAAAATACTGTTAGGCTGGGTTCACACAACCTATTTTCAGGCGTAAACGAGGCGTATTATGCCTCGTTTTCCGCCTGAAAATACGGCTCCAATACGTCGGCAAACATCTGCCCATTCATTTGAATGGGTTTGCCGACGTACTGTGCCGACGACCTGTAATTTACACGTCGTCGTTTGACAGCTGTCAAACGAAGCTGTTAAACGACGACGCGTAAAATGACTGCCTCGTCAAAGAAGTGCAGGACGCTTATATACTTTATATGCAGTACACTTATATACATTATATGCGAGACACTTACATACATTATATGCGGGACACTTATATACATTATATGCAGGACACTTATATACATTATATGCGGGACACTTATATACATTATATGCAGGACACTTATATACATTATATGCGGGACACTTATATACATTATATGCGGGACACTCATATACATTATATGCGGGACACATATACATTATATGCAGGACACTTATATACATTATATGCGGGACACTTATTTACATTATATGCAGGACACTTATATACATTATATGCAGGACACTTATATACATTATATGCAGGACACTTATATACATTATATGCAGGACACTTATATACATTATATGCAGGACACTTATATACATTATATGCGTGACACTTCTATACATTATATGCAGGACACTTATATACATTATATGCAGGACACTTATATACATTATATGCGGGACACTTCTATACATTATATGCAGGACACTTCTATACATTATATGCGGGACACTTATATACATTATATGCAGGACACTTCTATACATTATATGCGGGGCACTTATATACATTATATGCAGGACACTTATATACATTATATGCGGGACACTTCTATACATTATATGCGGGGCACTTATATACATTATATGCAGGATACTTATATACATTATATGCGGGACACTTATATACATTATATGCGGGACACTTATATACATTATATGCAGGACACTTATATACATTATATGCAGGACACTTATATACATTATATGCAGGACACTTATATACATTATATGCGGGGCACTTATATACATTATATGCAGGACACTTATATACATTATATGCGGGACACTTCTATACATTATATGCAGGACACTTCTATACATTATATGCGGGACACTTATATACATTATATGCGGGACACTTCTATACATTATATGCAGGACACTTATATACATTATATGCAGGACACTTATATACATTATATGCAGGACACTTATATACATTATATGCAGGACACTTATATACATTATATGCAGGACACTTATATACATTATATGCGGGACACTTATATACATTATATGCGGGACACTTATATACATTATATGCAGGACACTTCTATACATTATATGCGGGGCACTTATATACATTATATGCAGGACACTTATATACATTATATGCGGGACACGTATATACATTATATGCGGGACACTTATATACATTATATGCAGGACACTTATATACATTATATGCAGGACACTTATATACATTATATGCGGGACACTTATATACATTATATGCAGGACACTTATATACATTATATGCGGGACACTTATATACATTATATGCAGGACACTTATTATATACATTATATGCAGGACACTTATATACATTATATGCAGGACACTTATATACATTATATGCGGGACACTTATATACATTATATGCGGGACACTTATATACATTATATGCAGGACACTTATATACATTATATGCAGGACACTTATATACATTATATGCGGGACACTTATATACATTATATGCGGGACACTTATATACATTATATGCGGGACACTTATATACATTATATGCGGGACACTGCTATACATTATATGCAGGACACTTATATACATTATATGCGGGACACTTATATACATTATATGCGGGACACTTATATACATTACATGCAGAACACTTATATACATTATATGCAGGACACTTATATACATTATATGCAGGACACTTATATACATTATATGCAGGACACTTATATATATTATATGCAGGACACTTATATACATTATATGCGGGACACTTATATACATTATATGCGGGACACTTATATGCATTATATGCGGGACACCTATATACATTATATGCAGGACACTTATATGCATTATATGCGGGACACTTATATACATTATATGCAGGACACTTATATACATTATATGCAGGACACTTATATACATTATATGCAGGACACTTATATACATTATATGCGGGACACTTATATACATTATATGCGGGACACTTATATACATTATATGCAGGACACCTATATACATTATATGCAGGACACTTATATACATTATATGCGGGACACTTATATACATTATATGCAGGACACTTATATATATTATATGCAGGACACTTATATACATTATATGCAGGACACTTATATACATTATATGAGGGACACTTATATGCATTATATGCGGGACACCTATATACATTATATGCGGGACACTTCTATACATTATATGCAGGACACTTCTATACATTATATGCGGGACACTTATATACATTATATGCGGGACACTTATATACATTACATGCAGAACACTTATATACATTATATGCGGGACACTTATATACATTATATGCAGGACACTTATATACATTATATGCAGGACACTTCTATACATTATATGCAGGACACTTATATACATTATATGCAGGACACTTATATACATTATATGCGGGACACTTATATACATTATATGCGGGACACTTATATACATTATATGCGGGACACTTATATACATTATATGCGGGACACTGCTATAAATTATATGCAGGACACTTCTATACATTATATGCAGGACACTTATATACATTATATGCGGGACACTTATATACATTATATGCGGGACACTTATATACATTACATGCAGAACACTTATATACATTATATGCAGGACACTTATATACATTATATGCAGGACACTTATATACATTATATGCAGGACACTTATATACATTATATGCAGGACACTTATATATATTATATGCAGGACACTTATATACATTATATGAGGGACACTTATATACATTATATGCGGGACACCTATATACATTACATGCGGGACACTTCTATACATTATATGCAGGACACTTCTATACATTATATGCGGGACACTTATATACATTATATGCGGGACACTTATATACATTACATGCAGAACACTTATATACATTATATGCAGGACACTTATATACATTATATGCAGGACACTTATATACATTATATGCAGGACACTTATATATATTATATGCAGGACACTTATATACATTATATGCGGGACACTTATATACATTATATGCAGGACACCTATATACATTATGTGCGGGACACTTATATACATTATATGCAGGACACTTCTATACATTATATGCGGGACACTTATATACATTATATGCGGGACACTTATATACATTATAAGCGGGACACAATATACATTATATGCAGGACACTTATATACATTATATGCGGGCCACTTATATACATTATATGCGGGACACTTATATACATTATATGCAGGACACGTATATATATATTATATGCAGAACACTTATATACATTATATGCGGGACACTTCTATACATTATATGCGGGACACTTATATACATTATATGCAGGACACGTATATACATTATATGCGGGACACTTATATACATTATATGCGGGACACCTATATACATTATATGCGGGACACTTATATATATTATATGCAGGACACTTATATACATTATATGCAGGACACTTCTTTGGATGTAATTTGAGCAGTTTTTCATTGAATTCAATGAAGAACAGCTTAAGATTACGGCCGTCAATGACGCCTCGCAAAATGCGAGGACGAGCAATTACGTCTGCAATTACGGAGCAGTTTTCTCCTGAAAACAGCTCCGTAATTTCAGCCGTAATGGTCGATATCGTGTGCACATTCCCGTACAGTACGGCACACAATCGATAGAGGCTATGGAGCCCTTGGATATAGGTGCTATTAGATGGTGAATAATTCTGCTGGACTCCCGTCTCCAGAGTTGCATTGTGCAGTTTTCCTATCATGGACATTGCACGTTTGCACAGAACACGCCCAGGTTTTCAAGCAACTATTGCACAGAAAGGGACATGGAGTGTGTTGCTGAAAATATAATCAAAATGCTAATTTTCAATGATTACCTAAAATTGAGGCCATCTGTTCCCGCCAGCAGATAAATAAGTGTGATGTATTTTACATTTCCATGAAGGGATATTATGTGTCTCATCCTCT
Source organism: Rhinoderma darwinii (assembly GCF_050947455.1). Taxonomy (NCBI): domain Eukaryota; kingdom Metazoa; phylum Chordata; class Amphibia; order Anura; family Rhinodermatidae; genus Rhinoderma; species Rhinoderma darwinii. The sequence goes on along the minus strand of NW_027464194.1, from coordinate 85,123 downwards.
TCTTATACACCGTCCTATAGAGATTTAAAGGACCAGTAGACCAGTGATATCAGAAGTAATATAAAAGAAGATAACATCACAAGTTACATGTGAAGAGTTCAAAATTTTAATTTTAGATTCATGCAATTTTTAAAGACAAAGATGCTCAGGTCTTTTGCTACAACCTGCAAAATGCAAGAAAAGCTTCTGAATAAAGATGATTTTACCTGGATCGGATTTGTCCCGCACTAATCGTTTAAAATAGTGGCCACCATTCAACAGAACAGAAGAAGACACGAAAGAAGGATAACATTACATAGTACGGTGCACGGTGGGCTTTCCCATAGTGCCTGGCAAGCAGCCCTCCCTCTAGCACAACTAATCATTAGGGGTATAGGCAGGGCAGATTCAAGCTTTTCTGCTTGAGGCGTATATTGAAATGGTGCCCTCCAGATCTTGATTGACATCCCCCTGTCTGTTCTACATCACTAGCAGCCACACAAAAAAAAATCATGCCACCTATTATCTCGCTGCAAATCATACAGTGACTACAGTGCTGATTAGAGGCAGAATAAACATTTACATTAAGTGACTCACAGGTGATGTCTTCTCAGATTCTAGTTGTTCTTTTTCTCTTTTCTTCTCCATCTGATCTAGACCTCTATGATGACTTCTCCCGGCCACAGCCCATTTCTGCAGTTTTCCGCTCAGGTGTCTTCAGCTTCTCACTTTTCAAACATTTCTGAACCTCTAAACGAAGATAAAATTCTTGTGGTGCCAGACACTGTACCCCTAAATATAATAGTGTCATACACTGCACCTCTAATTATAAAATAACCGTTCACTGTGTCCCTGATTATAATAGCACCGTATATTTTGTCCCTTATTATAATAGTACCATACACTGTATCCCCTCAGACACACATTGCCCCATGTAAATAGTGCACTCAATAGAGCCCCCTTTAGATAGTGCCCCCATAGAGCCCTCTGTAGACAGTGCCCTACATAGAGCCCCCTGTATACAGTGCCCCACATAGAGCCACCCCTGTAGACAGTGCCCCACATACATAGTGCCCTCTATAGAGCCCGTGTAGATAGTGCCCCTGTAGATAGTGCCACCCATAGATAGTGCCCTAAATAAATACCTCTGTAGATAGTGGCCCCCATAGATCCCCCTTGTAGATAAATTCCCCTGTAGATAGTGCCCCCACATAAAGCCTCCTGCAGACAGTGCCCCACATATAGCCCCCTATTGATAGTGTCCCAGATATAGCCCCCCCTTTGGATAGTGTCCCACATATAGCCCTCTATAAATAGTGCCCTACATATAGCCCCCCCTGTAGATACTGCTCCACATATAGCCCCCTGTAGATAGTTCCCAACATATAGCCCCCCCTGTAGATAGTGCTCCACATATAGCCCCCACATATAGCCCTTCCTGTAGATAGTGCTCCACATATAGCCCCCTTGTAGTTAGTGCTCCACATATAGCCCCTCACACTTTTAACTGAAATTTTTTTTACATACTAAACTAAACCCATTAATTTGCCATCCTCTTGCAATGCAGGCATGCTCTATTCAGGTCTGCTGGGGCTGAACAACGCAAGCAGCTCGATGATGTCATCGTGCCATTTGCATCGTTAAAAGGCGCTGAGTGGCAGAGCAAGTAATTCTGCCCTGCAAATCAGTGCCTTTCAATGACGCAAGTGGCGAGATGACATCATTGAAAGACGCTAATTGGCAAGGCACGTCCGAGCTCTTATGCATCTAATTGTATCTGCGTCATATGGATGCAGGTACAATTATAGTGCAGGAGGGGGTGGTGGTGGCTGGTTTCAGTGGCATCGCTGCCCCCTCAGAGAGACAGCAGGCCGCCGCCTGAGGCAAGATGCTCATCTCGCCTCATGGACAGTGCGGCCCTGGGTATAGCTGGGAGTCACTGATGACTTAATGAATGACAATCGTATGAGTCATAGCCATTATAAACAGCCCAACTAGAAAATGCTGCTGCGTGGAGATACAGAGAGGAGAGAGAGGACGTCAGACAGAGAGTGAAAGATAGCAAAACACAGAATACAGAGAGGAGAGAGAGGACGTAAGACAGAGAGTAAGAGATAGTTAAGCAAAGACTATAGAGAGGAGAGAGAGGATGCCAGACAGAAAGAGATATTAAAACACAGAATACAGAGAGGAGAGAGAGGATGCCAGACAGAAAGGGATATTAAAACACAGAATACAGAGAGATAGTGGATTAGTGTCAGTGAGTGTGTTTCATAGTGAGGAGAAGAGAATAGATAGTTAGATTTACAATAATTTGATAAAGGGAGAAATTTTGGAGAGAGATAGGAGTCAGTCAGTGTCAGTGTATTAGACAGGACAGGCAGTCATTGCTGTGAGTGAGTGCTGCTGCAGCTATACAATTCTTACATTCAGTGTGAATCACTAAACTTCATTACATCATTCACAAATCTTCTTCAATAATATTAATCCTGGTGCTGATAGCGTGCCGCTGTCTTCTGAAACAGAAGTCATTGTTTTGCATATATGCAATTGATGATAATGCCCTTCTTAGAATGTGTTGCGCTGAGTGTCTTTCTAACCTCTGGTGATCTGTTAGGGGGAAGCTCCAGCCACACATGCAGTCTTATGCGGCGTCCATATAGATTGGGTTCCCCATGACATCTTTGTGGCTTAATTGTGCATATGGACAGGACAACTCCTTGAAGAGAGCTTTTAAAAAAACAAATTTTGGAGTTTTGTCCTATTTTCAGAACAGAATCTGCATGTCCCCTAGTTTCGCCCTTTATGGGATCTTAGAGGTCCTATAGACTCCACTAGTTGGTTGTGTTGAATTATCTGTATTAGGCCATGTTTAGGTGAATGGAATTAGATTGGGAGTCCCTTCTACCATCCAAGAACATTACCAAGCTCTACGAGACAATCGGCTCACATTGGAGGGATATTGATTTCAATAGGCATTGTTGATGACCGCCTCCAGTTCCTGCGGTGAGTCTTTGCAGGTGGCGGCAACTTCTGCCAACAGCCGCATCTGATTGCTAGTCAACTGGATACCACTGCTACTCCAAAGATGCCTCCTGTCTGCCGGATCCTGCTGGATCAGGCCACAACTCTCCCTCTGTGCCCGTCTAGTGCGGGGAGGTTCCCAAGGCAACTGAAGCCCGAAAGATGACGTCAGGCCTACTGATTATGGTACTCACCTTTCCTGATTTTTGTGCGCTTGTCGCTGATTTTTGATACTGATTGACCTTGTTCCTGACCTTGGCCTTGTTCCTGTATTCGCTTCTGCCTTCCCCTTTGAATTGTTTGCCTAGTATCTGTTGTTCTAATCTTGACTATCTCCGGACTACACTCATGTCTCATCCCCTGCTCTACCGCACCCTGACCACTCTCCAGGTGACAGTCCTTGGCTTTGTTCCTGAATACGCTACTACACCATCAGCGCTACTGCCGCCAATCTGTGACATTCTAGGGACCGTGACCTGAGGATGTTCCTGCAACAAAGTCCATATGTCTTTGCTAGGGTTATGGGTGAAGACCAAGGGAACCCTTAGACTTCACAGCTGTCTAGCCATCACCAAACGGTTAGAGAATCCACATTTCCGGTATGTAACCTTAGCAAGCGATGTGTAATTCTTCCTTTCTCTGAGGATTTATATTGAAGTCCCGAGGGGGGGTGTACAGGATGATGGGGGTCCTGCTAATTTGAAAGCCCTAAGTTTACTCCCGGGAACCTAGATCTCATTTCTATGAAACCCAATAATACAATCTAAGAGACTTTTTCACTTTAAAGGCGATTTAAGACTTTGAGTAGAAATCCTTTGGGGAAACATATAAGAATGTAATAAATCCTATCAGTTCCCATCTGGCATGAAGTTGCCTCATGTTTGATTGTTCAACAGATGGGATCTGATGGAGTTTGGACTTTGATTTGTGTTTCGGGTCTTGGCAGCTGTTACAGTGAAGTCTATAGATTGGCATCGAGGGGGAGAATTAGCCAATGGGTGATGAAGAATACAGAAAATGCTTCTCTACCAGACACCTAGAGAGCACATAGTATATGAATATGTAGAATAGACCATACAGCATAGAAGGATAAAGCTCCTTCTTAGGGCATGTTCACACAGCGTCTTTTGTCAAACAGAAAAAAATCTGCCTCAAAATTTCCTTCCATAATTTCTTTTAGAGACTTTTGACCTGGTTTTTGTTGCATTTTTTTTTATTTAGCAAATGGAAAAACCATTTTAAAAAAACACTCCAAACGAACGGAGCGTTTTTTTCTGCCTCCTATTGATTTCAGTGGAGTTTCAGAAGCGAAAACCGCTTCAAGATAGGGCATAACGCTTATATTTCCGCTAGCGGAAAAACAATGCCTCTGATAAATGCCTCCACCTTCCAATGAAATCAATGGAGGGAGATTGGGGCATTTTTTATTTCAAAATCAGCGCCACAAAAACGCAGTGTGAGCATACCCTTACGTTGCTACCATATAGTATAGATAGAGCAGAATTAAGTTTGTGAATGGGGCAGAGCTTTTTATCCAGCACATTTAAGATGTGTGCAGATACAAGGGGGCAACACGATGCCACCACCATCACACCCCATGCTTTCTATCCCCAGTTGGAAAACAGAGATTGGAAAAAGTATGGAGGGTACAGGTTGTGCTGGATGAAAGTTCATAAACATTTTAATACATTTTCGGTAAAGTGACCGATACATTTTAGGGCTGAGTCTGCCCCTTCATCAGGTTTTTAACACGAAACGTTGCACAAACCTATAGAAAAGCGATAAACCTACTATTCTACTGTTACACGTGACATACACAATTAAATCTGAACATCCTCCTCCGTGAAGGGCGTGTTGGAGAGAAGGGCTGAATGGCCCTAAAGTTGAGGTGTCTGTGGAGAAAGAAAGAGAATGGAAGAAGAGACATAATGGTATGGGGCTGCTATGGTGCATTTTACAACTTCGTGCCATGCCCTACAATCAGCAATTGGTGGAGAAAATGTCATCATAAAAAAATTTCTAAAAGCTTACCCCAACAGTACTAGCCTGAGGGGATTGAATACTTTTGCAAGCATCAAGTGCCATTTCTACACCAGACAAATCTGATGACTTTTAAGTGGGGTTGAATACTTTTGCAAGGCATTGATTTGTTGAAAAAAACAAGGGTATTGTCGTCTTTTATGGACCAGTCCAATTTTCAGATCTCGACCCTACTCAACTCCTGTGGGATGAGCTTCACTGTAGTCACCAGTCCTACAGAGGTGGTTATACCTGTATGACAGAGGGTCGAAACGTATCACAGTGTAGTTCAGAGGGGGGTTTGAAGCTGAAACAAGAAATAAAAGCTTGCTTTGGGATAGTGGGCATTTCATGCCTTGAATTTGGGGGATTGCTTTTTCCTGTTCTCAAGATTAAAGAATCAAGACAGTCCAGCCAAATGACTCCAGAAGTTTTTGAAATTGTTGTCCAGTTTGCACCAAGTTTTTGGCAACCTTATTACCATGTGAGAACCCCTGAACAATTTTTTCCATTCCTGGGGAACCCCTACTCCAATTCTTCCTCAAAAAAGCCTTGTCTTACCCAGCACTTAGGGGCGGACGTTTCATGCAACCAATGCCGCTGCATTGTCCCAGTAGGTAGGAGGGCCCATTGCTACCATAAAAGCAGCCAGTAGCGCCCTACTGTCTATTAGATTGCATGTAAATCCCCCGAAGCTCATAATTATTGGTGGATTACAGACATAAGGGCGTTCTGTATGATGTGATCTTGGAGAATATGGGACCCATTTACTGTTCTTGCATGGGGACCCTCTGCTGACGGTGCCCACTCCCGCCAGCGCTATATTTTGGTTGAGACATGTTGACAATCATCTTTGAGCAGGCTAAAATCTCTTCTGTAAATGTGACAGGTCTTGATGCGGCTATTTTTGGGGGAACTCCTGTCCAGGTGCCATGTAACCTCAAGGAACCTCAAGGAACCACAAATTTCTATCTCAGGTACTTAGTAATTGCTATATTTTATTATCTGTTATATTTATTGTGTCGCTTATCCCACTTGTTGAACATGAGTTTTGTCATATAAAATATTTAAGATGAGAGTAAGATAAAGAAAAATAGGAATCTAACGTAAAAAACTTAAAAAGTAAAAAATTTCATTAAAATGAAAAATTGTCTGCAACCAAAACAGAATTGCGCACATTTAAATTAATCACAGTTATTCATTTAGAGATGTTTATCTGGAACAAAAGTGTACGATCCCGAGTGAGGGGCGCAATTTACATTTATATGGAGTCCGATGTGAGCGCGGAGCGGGAGACATCATTATGCATATAGTCCTGCAAACTCGTCTTTATTAACAGTCGCATCACCTAAAATGCCCTCTCTGAGAGGAGGAACGTGCTTCATCTTCTGACTTCAAACATAATGCAGAGCTCCGACTCCACCGGCAGATACAATTCATTCTGTTAATTAGATGACTACGCGGCATCGCACCGAGCTCATTTTTTATTTTTAACCCCTTAGCGCAAAATGACGTACAAGTAAATCATCGGCGGGACAAACTTCCTGCATGATGCTGGACATGTAGGTCATGGGGATCGCACAGGCACAAAAAGGAGCGGGGGTGGGGCCGTGATTCTTTGTCACACATCGCACCGCGGTCGCCGGGGCCGATGGTTAAATACTGATACCCAATGAAAGCCCCGGGCCCGTCCAGTAAAACTTTCTGTTAGGACATATTTTAGGTAATTTTGTCCTTCTTCTTTCTCTTGTCTTCCATATTCTTTCTTTTTCTGCCCTTATTTTCTTCATCTTCTTCCCCTTTACTTCTTCTTCATCATCATCATAATCTTCATCATCATCATAATCTTCATCATCATCATCATCATCATCATCATTTGGGGTTTTTCTTTGAATAAATAATGTCCTGTCTCCAGTTTCTTCCTCAGGTTTCCCTGTACATTTATTATTTCTGTCATTGTCTCTATCACTTTGCTGCTGGTTGTTTTCTTACTTGTCTGAGGGTCTTTTTATGTCCAGATTAAGATAAGGCTCCAGTTGGACGTGGAAGATTCGGCTTCAACGTGACTTTCTTTTTTCTTCTTTTTTACTTTTTGTCTTCTCTTTCCTTTTTTTTTCTTTTATCTTTTCCCTTTTCTTTTTTCTTTTTTCATTCTTTTCACTTTTTCTTTTTTATTATCTTTATTCTTTTCTCTTTTCTTTTCCCTTTTCTTTTTTCTTTTCTTTTTTCTTTTTTCTTTTTTCTTTTCCCTTTTCTTTTTTCTTTTCTTTTTTCTTTACTCTTTTCATTCTTTTCTCTTTTTCTTTTTTTATTATCTCTTTTCTTTTCTCCTTTTCTTTTCTCTTTTCTTTTTTTTTCTCTTTATTTTCTTTTCTCTTTTTTTTCTTTACTCTTTTCATTCTTTAATCTTTTTCTTTTTTATTATCTTTTTTCTTTTCTTTTTCACTTTTCTTTTTTCTTTACTCTTTTCATTCTTTTCGCTTTCTTTTCTTTTTTCTTTTCTCCGGTTCTTTGATTTTTCATTTTCTTTTCTCTTTTATTTTCTTTTGTCTTTACTCTTTTCATTCTTTTCTCTTTTTCTTTTTTCTCTTATCTTTTTCTTTTCTCTTTTTCTTTTCACTTTTCTTTTTTTCTTTACTCTTTTCATTCTTTTCTCTTTCTTTTCCTTTCCATTTTCTTTTCTCTTTTAGTTTATTTTTTCTTTACGCTTTTCATTCTTTTCTCTTTTTCTTTTTTTAGTATCTTTTTTTTCTTTTCTCCTTTTTTTTTCTTTTCACTTTTCATTTTTCTTTCCTCTTTTCATTCTTTTCTCTTTCTTTTCTCTTTTCTTTGTGCTTTTCTTTTCTCTGTTCTCTTTTCTTTTATCTTTACTTTTCTCTTTTTTTTTCTCTACTTTTCTTTCTCATTTCTTTTTTTTTCCTTTTTTCTCAGATCGTGTTTCTCCAATATGTCCTATTTCCTATGTTCAGGTCTCTTTGTGATGTGTTCATGATTTCTGTCACTTTGCTCCTGGTCATCATCATAACTGACTTTTTCACAAGTTGAGTCTTTTCATAATACATCTAGAATAAGATAAGACTATAGTTTGGTCATGGATGTAGAAGGTTCCTCTTTGATTTGGTCAAGGATGTTCCTTAATGTCCATGGGGTTTAAATACATCTTCCTGATAAAAGGTTCGATCTCATTGGTTAAGCACTTGTGACCTCCTTACATTTCTTCATTCTATTTTCTTCCTCTTCCTTTTTTCCTCTTTTTTAGTTATCATTACTCCCATCTTGAGACATTTGTACTCCAGATAAATAGTATTTCTTCAGAATGTCATGTCTTCTTTTTTATTTTCAAGCTCCTCCATTGTGCATTTCTGATTTCTGTCTCCACTCACCTTGCCGCTGGTTGTCTTTGGGTCTTTTTGTAATACGTCCGGAATAAGATAAGTAATTGGTGCCAGATGTGGAAGGTTCGGCTTCAATATGATCAAGGATTCACTTGTTTGTGTTCCTTTGCGTCCAAAATAAAATAAGGCTCCAGTTTGGTCACAGATGTGGAAGGTTTGGTTCAGATTTGGATTTGGTCAAAAACAAGTACCCCCCCCCCCCCCCCCATTCAAAAATATTTCATTGTTAAAAAGTGGAAAGCAATTAAAAAAAATACACATATGGTATTATCCCAATAGCAACAACCCTTAGAACAAAATTAAAATAATATTAATACCATACGGCACAAAACTACAAAAACTATGACAAATTTACTGTGTTTTTTCCATCCCCCAAATCAATAAACTAGAAAAAACCCAAAATGGGGCCAGCAAAAACCTAAAACTCGTCCTCTAAAAAAACAATCATATGGCTACATTGACGGGAAATAAAATGATGGCTCTTGCATGGCGGCGATGAAAAAAAGAAAAAAAACCTTTGGCCTTAATGGCCCAAAATAGGCTGGACCTTAAAGGGGTTGTCTCAGGAAGACACCCCCTTTATAAAAAAAAAGCCAGCTGATCTCCGCAGGTCTGGCTTCTCTGACCCCTGGTGAACTGTTGTTATCACTCGGGGAAGCCACTGACAGCCACACTTCCCTCTGCAGCATTCCATGCCGGTCGTTCATGTGATTGGGCGTCCATGTAACGCGAAGACATGTTGGGTCTGCCAGAATAGAGGCCACCATTCTAGCATATAGTGGGGGGTCCCAAGCAGGGTACACCCGTGTATGACATCCATATGCCCCAATAGGGCATATGGACAAGGGTTGTCGTAGCGAGACAACCCCTATAAGGGGTTAACTGGGATATTAAACACATCCTGAGGGACATCCATGCAGAAAATTTTGGACAAATATCCTTCAATAAATGTTCTCTGGTTCTGTCTCATTCTCTACACTCAGTGCCTTGTGTTTCCTGTATGTATTTTATTTGCAATTTATTTCCTCACGCACTTTATATTGGATAACAGACTGCAGCCGAAAACAACAATTCTTCTAAAGAGTTCAGATCTCGACTCCAACTCTCTCTGAAATATTGAATTGGTGCCCAGAGCGGCCGGCAAAATCCTCGTTCACAAACAAATGGATGGCATTGTCAGAAGCAGCGGGCGCTGGCGTGGAGATTATCCCTTGCTGGGGAATATTATATATATTTTCCCAGGAATGAAGCCAAGACATGAAAGTGAAGTCCTGCAAAGAATTATAACCCAGCAGCAAATCCACTTTAATGACGCCGACTGTTTGAACGTCGGTCGAAACAATTAATTCTCGAAATTCACAAACTTTTTACTGGCATCGTACCAGTCTTGACTTATACGCAGGTGGTGGGTGCCTGAAATGTACGTTACGTCAGCGAATCTCCTGAAGTGAAGCAAAATGCAGCCGACATATCCCAAATAGGGAAAAGATGAAGGGTCACAGATTGCATGATCATTAACTTGCTGAACTTTATACAATATATTACAAACTAGACTATTTTCTTATATATCCGTCTTAGTCTTTGCAGATGTGATCCATTAGAGCAGTGGAGGACTAAGACGTGGCCCTGAGTACCTCGAGGGCCACACATTGCCTGCGGTGTGCCTTTTTCCCCGGTTTGCTGCAGACATGAGGTCCTGTATGTGTCGTCCCAGATGGGTGGTTTGGTTATCACTGTAGCTGCCTCCCCCGTATACAGTGGTAACCAATCCACCCAAATACAGTGCCAGGCACCCCCATATTGAGTGCAGACACATTACCAGTGCAGCCTATATCACTATATCTTGTATACTGTACTCGCTTCTTTTACCCCACGTAGAAAATTCACCAAGTGGGGTCCTGAGTGGGAGGAGAAAGTGGTCTGGGGGCTGCCAGTTGCCCACCTCTGCATTAGCGTCACAGACTTCTACTGCTCTGGGCACATGACTTTCTGGCCCTAGATGACATGGTAACTTGCGGCTCCGTAGTGTACATGGGGCTCCATTACACCCAACAGATGCCAGTAGGGTGTCCTTTTGGCCTCCATCAGGCTGGTGTACGTCATTATAATTTTTTTTGTGGATGGAACAGCATAGTAGATGACGCTTTTCCTTCCTATGTGATCCCGCAAAAAAAAAAAAACATATACTTTTTTTTAACATGGGTGCCTATGGGTGACGTATGGCATATGTCACAGGTGTACATTTAACATACACCTCATGGGCTTTTCAATAGCTTTTCATGGCGTATTCAATAAATGGAAATCCACTATAGTCTATGAGCAAGTTATGCATTAAACGATGTCTAATAGTGGCATCCGTCACCCCTAGACTATAATGAAATCCGTTATGAGAGTTTATGACGTATACCAATAACGTACACCATTAAACTGCATGGTGACGGATGCCACTGTTATTGAGTCGATCCGGCCCATTGAAATTCTGTGAATGGACTGTAGGAGATTTGGATACACAGAGTAGAGTTATGCGCGGGTGCCAATAGCCAGCCGTGGTCCTGCGCAGAGGGCACTTCCAGACGCCGGACTACACCGCGCTATTTGCTCCTTCTGAATGGTCTTGATTGTAATGATAACTTGGGAGGAGGTGACATGATAATTGCTACATAGGAATTCTTATTTACTGTGATCATGTAGCTATATATAAAAGATACAATGTCTTTGTATTCTCATATTCTTACCCCTGATTAAGCTGCACGAGGAGGCGGCGAAACACCAGGGGAATCTTTCAGGCTTCATTTTTAAGGGTCATGTCTACTATTATATTTCTTGCATACATTTTCCTTTTTTCTGGGGATCTTTACACTATTCATGATTGTTAAAGGGGTTTTCCAGCCAATAAAAATTGTTGTCCTATCCTCAATAACTGATGGGTCGGGGTCCAACTCCCGAGACCCCTGCAGATTAGCTGTTTTCAAGGGGCTCGTACGAGCGCTGCTTCATTTCTTCTTGCTCACTCTGAATCTTCGACGCACATTTAGCCGCGATTCACAGGTATTGCAGCCTTTTCTCCCATTTAAGTGAATACCTGTGAATTGCCACTAAATGCGTGTCAAAGATTCACAGTGAGCAAGAAGAAATGAAGGGGAAGCAGCGCTTATACGAGCGCTGCGGGCCCTTCACAACAGCTGATCGGCGGGGGTCCCGGGAGTCAGACCCTGAACCAATCAGCTATTGATGGTCTATCCTGAGGATATAGGCCATCAATTCTTATTGGCTGGAAAACTCCTTTAAGATGTATCATTGCCTTGAGACATTAATTACATGTGTATCTTCTATGAACTTTGATACTTTTTAGCACATCGACCGTGATATTGAGATATTGTTCCTTCTATCATATATTGTGATTGTCGTAATTCACGGGTTACTATTATTATTATTATTCTTATTATTCTTATTATTCTTATTATTATTGTTATTATTATTATTGTTGTTATTATTATTATTACTATTATTATTATTGTTGTTGTTGTTGTTATTGTTTATTATTCTTATTATTGTTGTTATTATTATTGTTATTATTATTATTATTATTACTATTATTATTATTGTTGTTGTTGTTGTTATTGTTTATTATTCTTATTATTGTTATTATTATTGTTATTATTAGTAGTATTGTTGTTGTTGTTGTTGTTGTTGTTGTTATTATTATTGCTATTGTTGTTGTTGTTGTTGTTGTTATTATTGTTGTTGTTGTTGTTATTATTGTTTATTATTATTGTTATTATTATTATTATTACTATTATTATTATTGTTGGTGTTGTTATTATTGTGTATTATTATTGTTATTATTATTATTACTATTATTATTATTGTTGTTGTTGTTGTTATTATTATGTATATATGTACATTCTATTGACACCTATATAATTTTGATATCGTATTACGGGTTTATACTGCAGTGGGTCCAGTTACGTATTTATTGTATGATCTTAGTTTTCTTGTTTGTTTTTAGATGTTTAATACATTTGTATCTAATAAAACTTGGATTACTGTAATGATGGGTGTGCGCTTTTCTATAATGCGTCTCTTGTTTAAGCAATGATGCTACTGACAAGGTATCTGTCACAGCCTATGTTTAGAGTATACAACGGGAGCTTTTCTACATTCATACATATTGCAGGCCAAAAACGTAATGTGCAAGGAGCCTAAGTCTGAGCCGCAAATACTGTAGACTGAGATCCCAGGTTATCACACAAATTGCTCTGAAATAAACCGTAGGCTACAAGTATGTTATGGAATGGCCATGAAAACAATTTTATAATATATCTAAAAAAAATATTAGCCCCCAACAATAGAGCTACTCTATATAGCTGTATTGCCCAGGTAAAAAATATACATGAGGTACTGAATCTCTGACTGAGGACAAATAATTTGCAACTATAGTCAGACATTTTGAAGGTTATGAGGAACTGTGTTTTGTCATCCGGTCACCCAGCATATGTAAAAGTATACAAAGACACTCTGTTGTTTACCATAATTGTAATGTTCTGTGGAATCTATGGGTCCTTACTATATGAAAGGTTATTATTTTATTATTATATTATTATTTGTATTACTATTATTTTTATTATTATTATGATATTATTATTACTATTATTATTATTGCTATTATTATTTTTATTACTATTATTTTTATTAATAATAATAAAAATAATATAATAATAATAATGATCATATTATATTATTATTATTACTACATTGGAGGTAGGAGCGCACACTTACTTCCTTGGAGCTCACAAGGTAGGCTTCTCCTATGGGTTTCCATTCATGCTATTGTAATAACCAGCTCGCTACCCTACCACGTGAGGAAGATATCACATCATTCCTCCAGCTCTCCTTCCTATGGTTTTGCTCGGGCTTTCCTCTTGCTGCTCTCTGCTGCCCCCTCTTGATCTAGGTATGTGCGCGCAGTTTTTTGTGCATAGTCGGAGTCCTACTTGCCAATTATCTTCTGCTCTATTTCATATATATTCTTGCCCAGAACACTGTTCTTATGTGTAAGCCATAAGGTTCATTGTATTTCTGACTATTCTGAAAAATGTGCTCTCTGAAGGTGTCTGAAGGTGTCTGCTTTTTGGGCAAGCATTAACAAATGGGTGTTACGATTCCCCTTGTCTCAGGGCTGTGTCCCTACATACTGACAGGATCACACTGTGCAGGGACACATCCTCCTGACTTGTCTATCAGTCCTGGACTGCACAAAGACTTTTTGTGAAATACAAGGATTTCCTATAATAAACATGTCAGGAGAGGTGACAGATTCTCTATAAATCTAGTGACTCACAGGTGACGACGTCTCAGATTCTAGTAGTTTTTTTTCCTCTTTTCTTCTCCATCCGGTCCAGAGCACATGACGACTTCTCCCGGCCATGACTCATTTCTGCAGAATTTGCCACTCAGATGTTTTCGACTCCTCACTTTTCCAACATTTCCACACCTATAAATGAAAATAAAGTTATCATGGTGCCACATACTGTGCCCCTAAATATAATAGCACAAAAGACTGCGCGCCTGAATATAATAATATCACACACTGTAAAACACCACATACACACAGCCCCCTGTACATAGTGCCACAAACAGCCCCTGTACATAGTGCCACACACAGCTCCCTGTACATAGTGCCACGAACAGCCGCTGTACATAGTGCCACACACAGCCCCCTGTACATAGTGCCACAAACAGCCCCTGTACATAGTGCCACACACAGTCCCCTGTACATAGTGCCACACACAGTCCCCTGTACATAGTGCCACACACAGTCCCCTGTACATAGTGCCACACACAGTCCCATGTACATAGTGCCACACACAGCCCCTGTGGATATTACACCTCCCCCATAGATAGCGCCAAACACAGCCCCTGTCTGAGAAGAGAAAAATGTTCACCTATTTTCAGCCTGACGAAGACGCATGTTCTGCGTTGAAACGCGTTGCCCATCCTTTGTTGTACAATTAAACCTGCTTACCAGCATCATCTTGCTTATTCTTTATTGAGGAGCGCTTTCTAAAGATATCCAGTTTTTCAAAATATATTTTTTCAAAAAATATATAATTTCCTACACACAGCCCCTGTACATAGTGCCACACACAGCCCCTGTGGATATTACACCCCCCCATAGATAGCGCCACACACAGCCCCCTGTAAATAGCGCCACACACAGCCCCCTGTACATAGTGCCACACATAGCCCCTGTGGATATTACACCCCCCCATAGATAGCGCCACACACAGCCCCCTGTACATAGCGCCACACACAGCCCCCTGTACATAGTGCCACACACAGCCCATGTGGATATTACACCCCCCCATAGATAGCGCCACACACAGCCCCCTGTACATAGCGCCACACACAGCCCCCTGTACATAGCGCCACACACAGCCCCTGTAGATATTACACCCCCCCATAGATAGCGCCACACACAGCCCCCTGTACATAGTGTCACACACAGCCCCCTGTACATAGTGTCACACACAGCCCCCTGTACATAGCGCCACACACAGCCCCTGTAGATATTACACCCCCCCATAGATAGCGCCACACACAGCCCCCTGTACATAGTGTCACACACAGCCCCCTGTACATAGTGCCACACACAGCTCCCTGTACATAGCGCCACACACAGCCCCCTGTAGATATTACACCCCCCTATAGATAGTGCCGCACACATCCCCCTGTACATAGTGCTACACACAGCCCCTGTACATAGTGCCAAACACAGCCCCCTGTAGATATTACACCCCCCCATAGAAAGCGCCACACACATCCCCCTGTACATAGTGCCACACACAGCCCCCTGTACATAGTGCCACACACAGCCCCCCTGTACATAGTGCCACACACAGCCCCTGTGGATATTACACCCCCCCCCATACATAGTGCCACACACAGCCCCCTGTAGATATCACACATCCCCCCCATAGAGAGCATTACACACAGCCCCCTATAGATACAAATGAATATCCCCCCCAAACGGAAATCTTTAGCAAAGTTTCCATCACCATTGAGATCAATGGTGATATAAACTGTAGCTAAGATTTCCATTTGCCTTTCCATTGAGGTGTTAACCAGACGAAAACCCTCAACGGAAGGGCGGCGGTGATGTGAACAGGGCCTTAAAAACAGGGCCCATGTGCATGTGTGATACTGTTTGTTTGACCCTGTATCTAAGCCTAATGTAGGCTTAGATACAGGGTCCATCAGACAGTATTCTTATGCAGTATAAGCTAGGCCCTGTATCTAAGCCTAACACACTTTAGGCTTAGATACAGGCTTTAAAGGTTTAAACATTGAAGGCCTATCTTCAGTATAGGCCATCAATAGCTGATGGGTTGGGGTCAGACACCCGGGACCCCCGCAAATCAGCTGTTTTGAAGGGGTTGCAGCCACTCGTACGAGTGCTGCTTCCCCTTCATTTCCCTCACTTGCTCACACTGTGAATCACTGACACGTCCGTGTCGGCGATTCAGTGTGAGAAAGTGACCAGAATGAAGGGGAAGTAGCGCTCGTACGAGCGGCTGCAACCCCTTCAAAACAGCTGATTTGCGGGGGTCCCGGGTGTCTGACCCCAACCCATCAGCAAAACAATAAAACTAAATTTACCTCCTCTTCGGCCGCAGGTCCTCACTGCATCAACTGTCGGGACGCTGTGCGCGGCGCATAGCATCGTGATGTTATGCGCTGCGCACAGCGCTGTGATGTCACAACATCCGATGCGCTCCAGGAAGAGGAGGGGTAAGTACTGTCAGTTACTATGTAGTTTATTACATAGGCCCCAGTTACTATAGTAACTTTTCATTGATGTGTGAATGTGGCTGCCGCTAGCACTGTGGCCCCCTCCAGTGCTAGCGACGCCACACCGGGCATGAGGGGGGCCGTTCGATCATGGGTGGTACGGACGGCCATGGGAGCCTTGGGCCCCGGGTGGCCGCCCGAACCACCCTAATGATAATCCGCCACTGATCCTGTGCTCTGGACCTGGTGTTACAGCTAGTCCTCCATCACTTATAATTCAGAACAGTAATCAGGGAACTGCAAACTGGGGATTCCTTGAGGCAAAGCCCAAACCTCCCGCGTCTGTCCCCACAGTAGTGCCTCCCACACCTCCTCTCCCTCAAGTATGCCCTCTACATGCCCTCTGCCCCGGTATTTCCCCTGCAGTGGCTGTGCACCAGGCTTGTCCTCTTTAGTGCCTTTGTCCCATGACGATGCCTAATTGTGCCCCTCTTTTAAGTGCGCCCCTTAATAACTACAGATGGCCCATAACTTCCCAGCCATAGACGCCCCTAGAATAGCTACAGCTGCTTACTAAGGCCCCACGCACACGATCATAGTTTTTATCCGTAATTACGGATAATCTGCGGCCCCATTCATTTCTATCGGCCACAGACACCTTTCTGTATATTTACGTATGTCTGTCCGGCCCGTAGAAATGATCCGCAAAATATAGAACGTGTCCAATTCCTATCCGCTATTGCGGCACGGACTCTCCATAGAAGTCTGTGGGCACATGCAAAATTGAGGACGGCTACGGATGTGCATCCGTAGCCGTCCGTAATTTCGGAAGCGCTGCTATGCGATGCCAGGGGATTCCCCAAGGAAATGGTGCCTGAGCGATCATGTGACCTTTTCAAGGGGTTGGGACATGTTGGTGACATCATTTGTAGCTTCCCTTTTTTTTTGCGGATCCATAAATACGGATGCACTAGGGACTGAATTTACGGACAGCGTGCCAAACCGTATTTGCGGATGGCTAGAACAGCTGCTCCTGACTTATTCTGACACCCTAACCTTCTGAGGGGGGTGGAAGCGCTCTTCTTTCAGCTTTCGGGGTGTGACCTCCCAAACTTCCAAAGCCCCTTGTGTTCAGTCTTAGGGCGGATTCACACGACCGTGAATTGGTTTTCACGCGGCACGCATGGACCAATAGAAGTCTATGGGGCAGTACAGACAGTCCGTGCTTTTTGCGCGGAATTTGTCCGCTGCATAAAAACCGCGACATGTTCAATATCTTGCCGTATTTCGCGCATCATGCACCCATTGAAGTCAATGGGTGCGTGAAAACCATGCAGGCCGCACGGAAGCACTTCCGTGCGAACTGGCTGTTTCGCGCACCAGCTGTCAAAAGGATGAATGTAAACAGAAAAGCACCACATGCTTTTCTTTTTACAAACATCCGAATGGCGTGTCATAATGATGGCGGCTGCGCGAAAAGCACGCAGCCGCGGATCATATGATGCTGCCTCACGGAGCAGGTAAGTGGCTTTTGCGCAGGCAAAACGCTGCGTGTTTTGCGTGCGCAAAAACGCCACGGTCGTCTGAATCAGCCCTTAGATGTATATTAAATCTGCCAGTCTAAGATTTAAAAAGAATTGCAAAAAGGAAACAAAACGGTAACACAGTAGCACCAAAATAAGGCCATTTGTAGGGTCGGGTTTCCTAATATAAATAACATTGTATCTTTTTAAAAGTTTTGTGCTTCTCGTTCCAGCTCCCGACCATCCTCATAACAGACGGTGAATGAACAGACTGTCCGTCCCCGGGGGTAAACAAGGCCGACACTAAACGGCGAATGACTCAACAAGACGAAACTTTGAACAGCGTAAAAGTAGAAGGCGGCGTACATGACAGAGGAGCCGATGTTACGCTCCCCTCATTTAGGTCACAGAACATGAGACGACGCTGAAGGTTGAACGCAATTACAGGGCATCAATGAGCGGCTGATAATATATTTTTTCTGTACACAATTGGTATCGCCGTGACGGACAAGCAATTTTACAAACCATTATACACAGAAAACCGCTCTCCAATTATTTGTAATAATAGCCGCGGGAAGATTAGGCCGGGACGACGGAGTTCACTGCATTAAAAGGGATGATGATACCAGGGAGAATATTAAATATTTTATCAAAATAGATTTTTGGGTTTTAGAGACCAACATTTTTTTTTGTTGAAACTTACATTAAATGTCAACGAGTTGAAGAGAAAAATAATGTTCAGCGTCACCGACACAGAGCTGATGAGATCTCCGAGTCTGAGAAACATCGTCACCCAGAATGCCACGATTTAAAGGGAGACTCCAAACAAAAACGAAAACTCATCTCTCCCGTAGGGTCTGTATGGAGTCCAGAACCGGCCTTGGGTTGGTTGGTGCCTTGTGTCATAACTTCCGTTCATTCCCCCCTTTTTTATTTACCATAAAGTGCCCAAATAACACAATCATAAAGTGCCCAAATAACATTGCCATAAGGCGCTCAAATAATAGTTTCCTAAGTAAAACTGTCCAATTAATAAAGCAGGGAATATAGTTTCATCCGAGGCAGCTGCCTTTCCATAGCTTTAGGCATGATGTGTGGGATCAGGGGTAAAAGCTCTGGGTTTTCCAGGGTATCAGGGCCAGTGGTGCCCGCTTCAGTAATGACCACTGATGCACCAGGTCGTACACCCCGAGGACGGCCCTAACGTCCATGCACATGGTATAGGCTCTCTGCCCCATTTAGTCCCTGTTACAGTATGGTATCTACATTGTAGCAGCTTGCGGTTTATATCTTTATGATATCCAGGAAACATGCTGTATGTCAGACCGGCCCCTTTTATTTTATTTCCCTACACAGACACTAGTTGTCATGCGCACACAATCATCTGACAACTAGGCTCTGCCGAGAGTGAAAAATATTTGGAAAATAACTGGTCACCTGGGTAACATTTTGTGTTGTAGAGTGTAGCTCCAGGCATGAAAATAAAAATGTCATTGCCCACAGTAAGGCTCCGCCCCCTCCCGATCCTGTGGAGATCTCTTGTGTACCCCCCACCCCAGCCATGCTGCATCGGCACATTATAAATATGAGCATCTTAGTCATCGTTAATGATTAGAGATCACGTTTGAGGTTCCTGATGAATTTCGGCCAATCTTAAATTAAAATGTCTCCAAGAAATATAGTGAATCGGATCTACAAAGCAAAATGCGCCACTGGTGAACATGCCGGGCGCCAAATTTATGATGTGTTCTAGGCACTTTTTACGCCTCACTCGTTGGTTTTGAAAAGTGTCTATAAAAAGGGAGAGACCACGAGGAGTTGTAAGAGGTGGAAAAATTAATTACATTTCATGGCGCAGAATGTTGGTGTAAAGTACGCCAGCCACGGGGGGGGGAGAAGACTCATGTCAAATATGTCTAGCAATGCGCGGCAAAAACACAGCTATGAAAAAATGCAGAACCCCCCCCCCCCATAAAACCTGTTTGTGTGAATCCACCACTAGACGGTATTAAATAATCCCGCCCCCCCAGGATCCAGTTCACACATCTGAATGTACGTCAGCCTCCAGTCAGGACCAGAAATCACAATTATAGTCTAACCATTAATTCGCCGCCAACACCCCAACCTAAAATGTCTCGTATTTTTTTTCCTTATTGTTTCCATGGATTTTTTGGTGAATGTTTCTAAACACAGGACGAGTAATGGAAAGAGTGGTAGAATTATTCAATTATTATTCATTATTCATATTGTCTGATAGGATTTGCACAAAATGTTTACAAGCCACATCGTTTTAACATTTTTGAATTGCTCTTTGGGGCAGGGAACAAAAACAGTGGTCAGAATTCATAAATGTCAAATGATATAATATGGGATGAGATTTGTTATTGAAGATTGCCATTCTTTTTTATAAATTTCTTGTTTTGCTGCTTTGCTAAAATTCCCTAGGAAAACTAAATTGAAGATGAATATTTTAAACTCCCCCCCCCCCTCTTTAAAGAATAAACGATATGATGAAAAAAAAATGGTTGGAAAGGTCTGATTCAAGGAACCATTAGGAAATTAAAATTGTAATTATTTACTCAACCGTCACAATGTTTTTGGGTGATATCAAAAGTAAAAAATAATCCTCCCCCTTAAATAAGACATAAATTATTAAAATTAATAAGAAAGAAACATTGGAAGGAGGGGTCTTTTTTCTGAAAACTGTCAGCAAGGTGAAGTTTTGACCATTCATGTCTAGTAATTATGTGTTCTCCTATATTAAATGAAAAAAAAAAATTATAATAATAATAATATAAAAACAATATAAATGTATAAATAATAATAATAATAATAATAATAATAATAATAATAATATAAAAACAATATAAATGTATAAATAATAATTAAGAATAAATGGATGGAAAGATCTGGAAACCATTAGCCAAGTGAAATTGTAATTATTTACTGATCGTCAGTATATATGTCTCCCCCTCCCCAGCCCCGCGATCTCAGTCATTACTAACAGCCTATCAAAGGCCCCCAGTGCTGTCCCGTAATAAGACCTATTATACCTGAGGTCTGTCCCAGCGGCTGCCTGAACATTTAAAATAAATATATAATCTAATGCATTATAATAAAATAAGTCAAAGTCTCCTAGACAAGAAAGAATGGCAGAAATGAATAATGTTTTACAAAGAGAAAAAAAGTTGCAAAAGTTTAAAAAAAAAAAGTGATAAAAAAACAACAAACAAACCTAAAGAAAAAATAAATAAAGAATAGATGGAAAGCTCTGGTGAGGTTGATTTTTTATGTTTGGCTCATATCTAGTTGTGATCTTTTCAGGTCATGTCAATAAGAAAATGAGGGAGTAGGACAGACTGATTCCAGACTACAGGGTGGACCCGAGCTGTCCCTGTCAGGGACTAATGCAGAATTTAGAAAGGCGGGCATCCAAGCATTGGTGGAGGCGCTAAAATGTCCTTCTCTCCCCATTATACTTATTGTCCAGGAATTTTTAGGCAATAAGTGTCCCTGGTTAACACATAATATTCCTGATGGTTTGTGATGTGCAGGGGGTAATATATGTAGTTTAGGGCTGATGGGTGTCTCTATCATTTTCATTATTTACAGTATAATTTCACTGGGTTTAATATAAATAGGTGCAGAATTCTTTACAGGTGTTGGATCTCTTTTTTTTTCCTGGAACAAAGGTCCAAATCCCCTGCTTCTCCTTAAACAGCCACAGTTACATCACAATATTCTGTTTGCCTGCAGTCAACACTAGGGGGAGCTCACTGTATAAGGATGTTTACAGCTCTCATTTACCTATATCATAAATCAGTATGCAGTGAGCTCCCCCTAGTGGTAGCAGAAAGTGTTTTATTATTTAACTACTTGCCATGAACTGCTCAGAGGGGTGTTTCAAGGTACTAGGAACCCCCAACCCCTAAGTGCGCCCCTGACTGTCACATGTTCAGTCCTGTAACATGCTGCTTGACCTTCACCATAGAAACTGCTGCAGATTTGCATTAATAGCTCATAGTAAATATGCCGTTCAGCCATGAGAAATGGTCTAGATTATCCCCCTCCCCCTTATACATCCTCATACTCCCCATATCCCCTGAGAAATCGTGTAAGATGAAGGTAATTACAGGTGACGAGCGGGATGAATATTAATACAGGACATGAATGTGGCACTCGGATGTGGACTAGAAAACATTGTATTCTTTATGTACATTCAGATGATGAACTGGTTTGGACTTTAGTTTGGAGCTAGAGGCGACGTATTATGCAAATAAATCGGAGCCGTATCTTTAAAAATATCAACCTTCAAATTTATAAGCAGAATCCGCAGATCCTGTACAATGAATGACACGAGACGAGGAAAATCTAACACAGCAATGATCGCCGCAGGAAATCACTGAATGAGAAGGACACGAGGGTTGAAAATATTTTCTAGTAATCTCCAAAGCCAGTGTGGTGTGGTGTATCTAAGCCTATATTGTGTGATACTGTCTGCTGAGCTGTGTATCTAAACCTATGCTGTGTGATCCTTCCTGCTGAGCTGTGTATCTAAGCCTATAATGTGTGATACTGTCTGCTGAGCGGTGTATCTAAGCCTATAATGTGTGATACTGTCTGCTGAGCTGTGTATCTAATCCTATCATGTGTGATACTGTCTGCTGAGCTGTGTATCTAATCCTATCATGTGTGATGCTGTCTGCTGAGCTGTGTATCTAAACCTATCATGTGGGATACTGCCTGCTGAGCTGTGTATCTAATCCTATCATGTGTGATACTGTCTACTGAGCTGTGTATCTAATCCTATCATGTGTGATACTGTCTGCTGAGCTGGGTATCTAATCCTATCATGTGTAATACTGTCTGCTCAGCTGCTGTATCTAAATCTATCATGTGTGATACTGCCTGCTGAGCTGTGTATCTAAGCCTATAATGTGTGACGCTGTCTGCTGAGCTACGGTAGGGATGGGCTGCACAAACAGAATTTATTTTTTTTTCATTATCAGTGTGTTTCGTGCAACTTTCTAAATATTTTTTATTAAAAAATATTTTAACTTTTTGAGATACAGCTGCTTTATATCCTGTATATAGAACAGCTGTATCTAGTGCTGAAACCTGAATCCGTCAGATCAGTGGGACTAACGGATTCAGAGTCAGCGGGTCCTGCGTACACAAGAGCAGTCACACTATGTAACTTCTACTGTAAGAGCAGTCACACTATGGAGCCTCTACTGTAAGAGCAGTCACACTATGGAACCTCTACTGTAAGAGCAGTCACACTATGGAACCTCTACTGTAAGATCAGTCACACTATGGACCCTCTACTGTAAGATCAGTCACACTATGGAACCTCTACGGTAAGAGCAGTCACACTATGGAACCTCTACTGTAAGAGCAGTCACACTATGTAACTTCTACTGTAAGAGCAGTCACACTATGGAGCCTCTACTGTAAGAGCAGTCACACTATGGAGTCTCTACTGTAAGAGCAGTCACACTATGGAACCTCTACTGTAAGAGCAGTCACACTATGGACCCTCTACTGTAAGAGCAGTCACACTATGGACCCTCTGCTGTAAGAGCGGTCACACTATGGAACCCTCAACTGTAAGAGCAGTCACACTATGGAACCTCTACTGTAAGAGCAGTCACACTATGGAACCTCTACTGTAAGAGCAGTCACACTATGGAACCTCTACTGTAAGAGCAGTCACACTATGGAACCTCTACTGTAAGAGCAGTCCCACTATGGAACCCTCAACTGTAAGAGCAGTCACACTATGGAACCTCTACTGTAAGAGCAGTCACACTATGGAACCTCTACTGTAAGAGCAGTCACACTATGGAACCTCTACTGTAAGAGCGGCCACACTATGGAACCTCTACTTTAAGATCAGTCACACTATGGAACCTCTACTGTAAGAGCAGTCACACTATGGAGCCTCTACTGTAAGAGCAGTCACACTATGGAGCCTCTACTGTATGAGCAGCCACACTATGGGACCTCTACTGTAAGAGCAGTCACACTATGGAGCCTCTACTGTAAGAGCAGTCACACTATGGAACCTATACTGTAAGAACAGTCACACTATGGAACCTCTACTGTATGAGCAGTCACACTATGGAGCCTCTACTGTAAGATCAGTCACACTATGGAGCCTCTACTGTAAGAGCAGTCACACTATGGAACCTATACTGTAAGAACAGTCACACTATGGAACCTCTACTGTAAGAGCAGTCACACTATGGAACCTCTACTGTAAGAGCAGTCTCACTATGGAGCCTCTACTGTAAGAGCAGTCACACTATGGAACCTCTACTGTAAGAGCAGTCACACTATGGAACCTCTACTGTAAGAGCAGTCACACTATGGAACCTCTACTGTAAGAGCAGTCACACTATGGAGCCTCTACTGTAAGAGCGGTCACACTATGGAGCCTCTACTGTAAGAGCAGTCACACTATGGAACCTCTACTGTAAGATCAGTCACACTATGGAACCTCTACTGTAAGATCAGTCACACTATGGAACCTCTACTGTAAGAGCAGTCACACTATGGAGCCTCTACTGTAAGAGCAGTCACACTATGGAACCTCTACTGTAAGAGCAGTCACTCTATGGAACCTCTACTGTAAGAGCAGTCACACTATGGAACCTCTACTGTAAGAGCAGTCACACTATGGAACCTCTACTGTAAGAGCAGTCACACTATGGAACCTCTACTGTAAGAGCAGTCACACTATGGAGCCTCTACTGTAAGAGCAGTCACACTATGGAACCTATACTGTAAGAACAGTCACACTATGGAGCCTCTACTGTAAGATCAGTCACACTATGGAACCTCTACTGTAAGAGCAGTCACACTATGGAGCCTCTACTGTAAGAGCAGTCACACTATGGAACCTCTACTGTAAGAGCAGTCACACTATGGAACCTCTACTGTAAGATCAGTCACACTATGGACCCTCTACTGTAAGATCAGTCACACTATGGAACCTCTACGGTAAGAGCAGTCACACTATGGAACCTCTACTGTAAGAGCAGTCACACTATGTAACTTCTACTGTAAGAGCAGTCACACTATGGAGCCTCTACTGTAAGAGCAGTCACACTATGGAGTCTCTACTGTAAGAGCAGTCACACTATGGAACCTCTACTGTAAGAGCAGTCACACTATGGACCCTCTACTGTAAGAGCAGTCACACTATGGACCCTCTGCTGTAAGAGCAGTCACACTATGGAACCTCTACTGTAAGAGCAGTCACACTATGGAACCTCTACTGTAAGAGCAGTCACACTATGGAACCTCTACTGTAAGAGCAGTCACACTATGGAACCTCTACTGTAAGAGCAGTCACACTATGGAACCCTCAACTGTAAGAGCAGTCACACTATGGAACCTCTACTGTAAGAGCAGTCACAATATGGAACCTCTACTGTAAGAGCAGTCACACTATGGAACCTCTACTGTAAGAGCAGTCACACTATGGAACCTCTACTGTAAGAGCAGTCACACTATGGAACCTCTACTGTAAGAGCAGTCACACTATGGAACCTCTACTGTAAGAGCAGTCACACTATGGAACCTCTACTGTAAGAGCAGTCACACTATGGAGCCTCTACTGTAAGAGCAGTCACACTATGGAACTTATACTGTAAGAACAGTCACACTATGGAACCTCTACTGTAAGAGCAGTCACACTATGGAACCTCTACTGTAAGAGCAGTCACACTATAGAACCTCTACTGTAAGAGCAGTCACACTATGGAACCTCTACTGTAAGAGCAGTCACACTATGGAACCTCTACTGTAAGAGCAGTCACACTATGGAACCTCTACTGTAAGAGCAGTCACACTATGGAGCCTCTACTGTAAGAGCAGTCACACTATGGAGCCTCTACTGTAAGAGCAGTCACACTATGGAGCCTCTACTGTAAGAGCAGTCACACTATGGAGCCTCTACTGTAAGAGCAGTCACACTATGGAGCCTCTACTGTAAGAGCAGTCACACTATGGAGCCTCTACTGTAAGAGCAGTCACACTATGGACCCTCTACTGTAAGAGCGGTCACACTATGGAACCTCTACTGTAAGAGCGGTCACACTATGGAACCTCTACTGTAAGAGCAGTCACACTATGGAACCTCTACTGTAAGAGCAGTCACACTATGGAGCCT
Organism: Rhinoderma darwinii; assembly: GCF_050947455.1. Lineage (NCBI taxonomy): Eukaryota > Metazoa > Chordata > Amphibia > Anura > Rhinodermatidae > Rhinoderma > Rhinoderma darwinii. The sequence goes on along the minus strand of NW_027464194.1, from coordinate 59,213 downwards.
CTACTGTAAGAGCGGTCACACTATGGAACCTCTACTGTAAGAGCGGTCACACTATGGAACCTCTACTGTAAGAGCAGCCACACTATGGAACCTCTACTGTAAGAGCAGTCACACTATGGAACCTCTACTGTAAGAGCAGTCACACTATGGAACCTCTACTGTAAGAGCAGTCACACTATGGAACCTCTACTGTAAGAGCAGTCACACTATGGAACCTCTACTGTAAGAGCAGTCACACTATGGAACCTCTACTGTAAGAGCAGTCACACTATGGAACCTCTACTGTAAGAGCAGTCACACTATGGAACCTCTACTGTAAGAGCAGTCACACTATGGAGCCTCTACTGTAAGAGCAGTCACACTATGGAACCTATACTGTAAGAACAGTCACACTATGGAACCTCTACTGTAAGAGCAGTCACACTATGGAACCTCTACTGTAAGAGCAGTCACACTATGGAGCCTCTACTGTAAGAGCAGTCACACTATGGAGCCTCTACTGTATGAGCAGCCACACTATGGGACCTCTACTGTAAGAGCAGTCACACTATGGAGCCTCTACTGTAAGAGCAGTCACACTATGGAACCTATACTGTAAGAACAGTCACACTATGGAACCTCTACTGTATGAGCAGTCACACTATGGAGCCTCTACTGTAAGATCAGTCACACTATGGAGCCTCTACTGTAAGAGCAGTCACACTATGGAACCTATACTGTAAGAACAGTCACACTATGGAACCTCTACTGTAAGAGCAGTCACACTATGGAACCTCTACTGTAAGAGCAGTCACACTATGGAGCCTCTACTGTAAGAGCAGTCACACTATGGAACCTCTACTGTAAGAGCAGTCACACTATGGAACCTCTACTGTAAGAGCAGTCACACTATGGAACCTCTACTGTAAGAGCAGTCACACTATGGAGCCTCTACTGTAAGAGCGGTCACACTATGGAGCCTCTACTGTAAGAGCAGTCACACTATGGAACCTCTACTGTAAGATCAGTCACACTATGGAACCTCTACTGTAAGATCAGTCACACTATGGAACCTCTACTGTAAGAGCAGTCACACTATGGAGCCTCTACTGTAAGAGCAGTCACACTATGGAACCTCTACTGTAAGAGCAGTCACTCTATGGAACCTCTACTGTAAGAGCAGTCACACTATGGAACCTCTACTGTAAGAGCAGTCACACTATGGAACCTCTACTGTAAGAGCAGTCACACTATGGAACCTCTACTGTAAGAGCAGTCACACTATGGAGCCTCTACTGTAAGAGCAGTCACACTATGGAACCTATACTGTAAGAACAGTCACACTATGGAGCCTCTACTGTAAGATCAGTCACACTATGGAACCTCTACTGTAAGAGCAGTCACACTATGGAGCCTCTACTGTAAGAGCAGTCACACTATGGAACCTCTACTGTAAGAGCAGTCACACTATGGAACCTCTACTGTAAGATCAGTCACACTATGGACCCTCTACTGTAAGATCAGTCACACTATGGAACCTCTACGGTAAGAGCAGTCACACTATGGAACCTCTACTGTAAGAGCAGTCACACTATGTAACTTCTACTGTAAGAGCAGTCACACTATGGAGCCTCTACTGTAAGAGCAGTCACACTATGGAGTCTCTACTGTAAGAGCAGTCACACTATGGAACCTCTACTGTAAGAGCAGTCACACTATGGACCCTCTACTGTAAGAGCAGTCACACTATGGACCCTCTGCTGTAAGAGCAGTCACACTATGGAACCTCTACTGTAAGAGCAGTCACACTATGGAACCTCTACTGTAAGAGCAGTCACACTATGGAACCTCTACTGTAAGAGCAGTCACACTATGGAACCTCTACTGTAAGAGCAGTCACACTATGGAACCCTCAACTGTAAGAGCAGTCACACTATGGAACCTCTACTGTAAGAGCAGTCACAATATGGAACCTCTACTGTAAGAGCAGTCACACTATGGAACCTCTACTGTAAGAGCAGTCACACTATGGAACCTCTACTGTAAGAGCAGTCACACTATGGAACCTCTACTGTAAGAGCAGTCACACTATGGAACCTCTACTGTAAGAGCAGTCACACTATGGAACCTCTACTGTAAGAGCAGTCACACTATGGAGCCTCTACTGTAAGAGCAGTCACACTATGGAACTTATACTGTAAGAACAGTCACACTATGGAACCTCTACTGTAAGAGCAGTCACACTATGGAACCTCTACTGTAAGAGCAGTCACACTATAGAACCTCTACTGTAAGAGCAGTCACACTATGGAACCTCTACTGTAAGAGCAGTCACACTATGGAACCTCTACTGTAAGAGCAGTCACACTATGGAACCTCTACTGTAAGAGCAGTCACACTATGGAGCCTCTACTGTAAGAGCAGTCACACTATGGAGCCTCTACTGTAAGAGCAGTCACACTATGGAGCCTCTACTGTAAGAGCAGTCACACTATGGAGCCTCTACTGTAAGAGCAGTCACACTATGGAGCCTCTACTGTAAGAGCAGTCACACTATGGAGCCTCTACTGTAAGAGCAGTCACACTATGGACCCTCTACTGTAAGAGCGGTCACACTATGGAACCTCTACTGTAAGAGCGGTCACACTATGGAACCTCTACTGTAAGAGCAGTCACACTATGGAACCTCTACTGTAAGAGCAGTCACACTATGGAGCCTCTACTGTAAGAGCGGTCACACTATGGAACCTCTACTGTAAGAGCGGTCACACTATGGAACCTCTACTGTAAGAGCAGCCACACTATGGAACCTCTACTGTAAGAGCAGTCACACTATGGAACCTCTACTGTAAGAGCAGTCACACTATGGAACCTCTACTGTAAGAGCAGTCACACTATGGAACCTCTACTGTAAGAGCAGTCACACTATGGAACCTCTACTGTAAGAGCAGTCACACTATGGAACCTCTACTGTAAGAGCAGTCACACTATGGAACCTCTACTGTAAGAGCAGTCACACTATGGAACCTCTACTGTAAGAGCAGTCACACTATGGAGCCTCTACTGTAAGAGCAGTCACACTATGGAACCTATACTGTAAGAACAGTCACACTATGGAACCTCTACTGTAAGAGCAGTCACACTATGGAACCTCTACTGTAAGAGCAGTCACACTATGGAACCTCTACTGTAAGAGCAGTCACACTATGGAGCCTCTACTGTAAGAGCAGTCACACTATGGAGCCTCTACTGTAAGAGCAGTCACACTATGGACCCTCTACTGTAAGAGCGGTCACACTATGGAACCTCTACTGTAAGAGCGGTCACACTATGGAACCTCTACTGTAAGAGCAGTTACACTATGGAACCTCTACTGTAAGAGCAGTCACACTATGGAACCTCTACTGTAAGAGCAGTCACACTATGGAACCTCTACTGTAAGAGCAGTCACACTATGGAACCTCCACTGTAAGAACAGTCACACTATGGAGCCTCTACTGTAAGAGCAGTCACACTATGGAGCCTCTACTGTAAGAGCAGTCACACTATGGAACCTCTACTGTAAGAGCAGTCACACTATGGAACCTCTACTGTAAGAGCAGTCACACTATGGAGCCTCTACTGTAAGATCAGTCACACTATGGAGCCTCTACTGTAAGAGTATGAAGTCCTGCCTAAATAAACGTTTAAAATTTCTTTATTAATTAGTATTTAAAATAGGGCATTAATGCCAATTTATACTGTGAATAGGCGTTTGGCAAAACAGAGACACAGTTCTCTGATCAGGTGTAAGAATAAGATGATGATTGGTACACCTTAGTGTCGATACAACACCCGACAGGAGTAGTGATACACACCACTCGTCCGTTTGCCGCAACGATACAAAGTAGCTCAGTCCAATATGAATGTTCCACAGGCACCGATGCTAGGTGCACCAATTGAAACATGAACAGAGAACTTAGCAAAAATAAATGTGGTCTGTTTGCCACAAGTTAGCAATTTTGAGCAATCTCCCAACGCGTTTCTGCAACCCGCTGAACCAGAGGGGAACGTCCTCAGGGGTATTTGTAAATTGCGTATATTAGCTTAAGCAGCTACCATACAGCACATATTATGCTGCTGAATTCGTGTATTCTCAGGAGCGCAATGAGACACTAATGCCTGGTCTGACTCGCGCCAGAGACTCTCACAAGATTTATACAGCTAGCCCCGCCTAGCAGATGGGCGGAATGGAAAGGACATAGCCAATCGGTGTATCACAGCGTATAAGTAACGCCCACCGATCGGGCCTACCCATGGTAACATAGACGCCAATCAGATAAATGCATAAAGCATCAGTAGTTACTAGGGGAATACAGGCAGTTTATGCGTACGTTTGATAAATAAACGGGTAGGTGTGAATATGTGCCAAGCATAGAGCAGACTGACTATGTAAATGTGGCGGTAGTCACCTACAATTTGAAGCTGATGACCATTTCTTATATTCACAATAAAGGAAGGGTGCACGTGGGATGGGTAAATGGGAAAAAAAATAAAATTTTTTTTTTTAAATTATTATTATTGGGAGTATACATCGCTCGCAAAAGACCAAGCTGTATTTAATACATTGTTGTAGATGAGCGACTAACGATGTTATTGTTGGCATAGACGAGTAAGAGAACTAAACGAAGGAAAGAAAGGACAGATATTCATTAAGTCCAGATGGACTAACTGTTTTCATTGTGAATATCCATTGGGCTTCCTTCTGGAGGATTTTTTTATCCCAATCACCTCCTCTGGTTGGTGGCACAATGTGTTCCATCCCCTGGAATTTCAGGACAGTGGAATCACCAGAATGATGCTCCCATACATGTCTAGAGACAGAGGTATCTTCCTTCCTATTTATGTCACAAATGTGATCTCTAATCCTCCGTCTAAATTCGCGTATAGTCTTTCCAACATACTGGATACCACAGACACAGGTGATAAGATACACTACTCCCTTAGTCAAGCAATTGATAAAGGATCTCGTGTAAAAGTTTTCGCCTGTGGTTGTACTTGCAAATTTACGGGTACTAAGAATGGAGCAGTCACACTATGGAACCTCTACTGTAAGATCAGTCACACCATGGAGCCTCTACTGTAAGAGCAGTCACACTATGGAACCTCTACTGTAAGATCAGTCACACTATGGAACCTCTACTGTAAGAGCAGTCACACTATGGACCCTCTACTGTAAGAGCAGTCACACTATGGAGCCTCTACTGTAAGAGCAGTCACACTATGAAACCTCTACTGTAAGAGCAGTCACACTATGGAACCTCTACTGTAAGAGCAGTCACACTATGGAGCCTCTACTGTAAGAGCAGTCACACTATGGAGCCTCTACTGTAAGAGCAGTCACACTATGGAACCTCTACTGTAAGAGCAGTCACACTATGGAACCTCTACTGTAAGAGCAGTCACACTATGGAACTCTCTACTGTAAGATCAGTCACACTATGGAACCTCTACTGTAAGAGCAGCCACACTATGGAACCTCTACTGTAAGAGCAGTCACACTATGAAACCTCTACTGTAAGAGCAGTCACACTATGGAGCCTCTACTGTAAGAGCAGTCACACTATGGACCCTCTACTGTAAGATCAGTCACACTATGGAACCTCTACTGTAAGAGCAGTCACACTATGAAACCTCTACTGTAAGAGCAGTCACACTATGGAGCCTCTACTGTAAGAGCAGTCACACTATGGACCCTCTACTGTAAGATCAGTCACACTATGGAACCTCTACTGTAAGATCAGTCACACTATGGAGCCTCTACTGTAAGAGCAGTCACACTATGGAACCTCTACTGTAAGAGCAGTCACACTATGGAGCCTCTACTGTAAGATCAGTCACACTATGGAGCCTCTACTGTAAGAGCAGTCAGACTATGGAGCCTCTACTGTAAGAGCAGTCACACTATGGAACCTCTACTGTAAGAGCAGTCACACTATGGAGCCTCTACTGTAAGAGCAGTCACACTATGGAACCTCTACTGTAAGATCAGTCACACTATGGAGCATCTACTGTAAGAGCAGTCACACTATGGAGCCTCTACTGTAAGATCAGTCACACTATGGAACTCTACTGTAAGAGCAGTCACACTATGGAGTCTCTACTGTAAGAGCAGTCACACTATGGAACCTCTACTGTAAGAGCAGTCACACTATGGAGCCTCTACTGTAAGATCAGTCACACTATGGAACTCTACTGTAAGAGCAGTCACACTATGGAGTCTCTACTGTAAGAGCAGTCACACTATGGAGCCTCTACTGTAAGAGCAGTCACACTATGGAACTCTCTGCCACAGGATAATGTGATGGTTCAGTCTTTTAGGAAGTTCAGGAATGGCCTTGATGCCTTTCTTGAAAGATATAATATTACTTGTTATGCGGATGAGACGTGGTATTTGCCGGGGGCCAAGAATAGCGAAACTGCTGCAATTTGTCGTAAATCGCATGCATTTTTGCCACACAGTTCTTGGCTGAGCGCCAAATATGGTGGTCCGGCCACATTGTCTACGGACACCCCTTACTCCACTGTTCCTGGACTTTTTAATTATAATGAATGTGACGAACACTTCACGACCATGAAACCTGTTGAGTATTTTATTTTATTTTTTTAATTGTTGGTGGAAATAAAATAAAGAGAAATGGACTGTGGAGCTGCCAGGGATTTACAAAAAGGGCACGCAAGCTTCTCCAACATACGTTATAATAATAATAATAATAATAATAATAATAATAATAATAATAATAGGATAGAAAATAATACATAATGAGATACAAGTTGTCAGCCAACTAAGTGTCCCCTTTGAGAAACTCTCTCATAGCCATCATCTCATTGTTCCTCACAATCTTCTGTCTTCTGTGGACGGCAGAGACAATAAGTCAAAGTGTAAGAACGTGTGCAGCGGGTCTGAGACAAGAAGGAGCTTTACTGTGCGCAGACAGAGACAGACAGGACTGGTGGGAAACTATAGCCCATACAGAATATAGATAGATAGATAGATAGATAGATAGATAGATAGATAGATAGATAGATAGATAGATAGATAGATAGATAGATAGATAGATAGATAGATAGATAGATAGATAGATAGATAGATAGATAGATAGATAGATAGATATGAGATAGATAGATAGATAGATAGATAGATAGATAGATAGATAGATAGATAGATAGATAGATAGATAGATAGATAGATAGATAGATAGATAGATAGATAGATATGAGATAGATAGATATGCGATCGATAGATAGATAGATAGATAGATAGATAGATAGATAGATAGATAGATAGATAGATAGATAGATAGATAGATAGATAGATAGATAGATAGATAGATAGATATGAGATAGATAGATATGCGATCGATAGATAGATAGATAGATAGATAGATAGATAGATAGATAGATAGATAGATAGATAGATAGATAGATAGATAGATAGATAGATAGATAGATAGATAGATATGAGATAGATAGATATGCGATCGATAGATAGATAGATAGATAGATAGATAGATAGATAGATAGATAGATAGATAGATAGATAGATAGATAGATAGATAGATAGATAGATAGATAGCAAAAATCAGGCAGCACTCCGTTTGTGAAGGTGAAAAAAGAGGGTACTTTTATTGTCCCATAGGCAACGTTTCAGCTCCTTCCCCTGGAGCCTTTCTCAAGGGGAAGGAGCTGAAACATTGACTATGGGACAATAAAAGTACCCTCTTTTTTCACCTTCACAAACGGAGTGCTGCCTGATTTTTGCTCTATATGAAATTGGGATCTTGGTCTATCCCTTTGGGCTTACACCCACACTATACCGGTGCTGCTGGATCCATTTGTCTATATAGATAGATAGAGAGAGAGATAGATAGATAGAGAGAGAGAGAGAGAGAGAGAGAGAGAGAGAGATAGATAGACAGACAGACAGACAGACAGACAGACAGACAGACATACAGATAGAGAGATAGATAGATAGATAGATAGATAGATAGATAGATAGATAGATAGATAGACAGACAGACAGACAGACAGACAGACAGACAGACAGACAGACAGACAGACAGACAGACAGATAGATAGATAGATAGATAGATAGATAGATAGATAGATAGATAGATAGATAGATAGATAGATAGATAGATAGATAGATAGAGAGGTAGATAGATAGAGAGATAGATAGATAGATAGATAGATAGATAGATAGATAGATAGATAGATAGATAGATAGATAGATAGATAGATAGATAGATAGATAGATAGATAGATAGATAGATAGATAGATAGTTATGAGATAGATAGATAGATAGATAGATAGATAGATAGATAGATAGATAGATAGATAAATAGATAGAGCAGGCTCAGTTACTGCAAATACTTACTGTAGCGTCATTTATGTTTTATATCAGGTTTTATACTCTAGTCACATTCAGAGCTGCAGTCACATTCCTACTGTTTTCCTGTTATTCTTCAGGCTGCAGGATCTCATATCTCACTGCTGCCACCTGCTGGTTTTTTTTATGCTTAGCTTTAGTGCGTTTCCCTGTTGTGAGATAAGACCATTGAGGGAATTTGCTGAATGACAATGACCTGTCTAGAACACGATTCATACTCACACAATACTCCTTAAGAGAGATTCCCAACTCAGACATAAATGATAGATGCGGGTCCCAGCTCTGGGGCTCACAGCTACATCGAAAATGCATGTCCCCCGTCCCGCCTGATGAGGCTGCTGCGCTCTCAATTAACTTCAATGGGAGTTACAGAAACAGCCGAGCAAGTGTGCGCCCATAGTAGTCAATGTAGAGGGAAGCGCACATTACGTGGTTACCGCTACATTCTTTCTCTGCCTGGATGGGGTGATCACCATGCTAGAGGTGCGGGTCCCAGAGCTGTGGATATGCCATAAATGTCTGAGTTGGGAATAAACCTTTCTATTGCTGCATACTCCAATAATAAGACCGAAGCAAAGCCATAGTCCCAGTAAGGAAGTATTTAAATAGACCTGGGTCTAAAACAACGCTGGTAAATCCAATAGAACAGCAATAAAGCCAGAAGTGCTAAACCCAAAATGCTATAAAAGAAATGTACATTTTATTGATATGCATTAAAAACATGCGTAATATTAAAAAAACACAGGGTACAAACCACATAAAAGAAGGAATGGGAATCATGGGCGAAGATCTGGTCAAATAAGAAGAGTGAATGATCCACCGGACCTGGAGCTCGAGTTACAATAGTCGGGGCAGGACGGTAAAAACAGCAACAAAACAAGTAAAAATGCAACAGTCAATGCAAAGATGAAGATTTCTTCACGAAACGCGTGTCGGGAGCAGAGGGTGTGTATAGTGACTGGTCTTAGGCATTGGCCTGGTAAACTGCTGTGTTATTGGCAGGTTCATAGGTTTCTCTTTGCATTGACTGTTGGATTTTTACTTGCTTTGTTGCTGTTTTTACCCCCTGCCCCGACTATTACAACTCGAGCTCCAGGTCCAGTGGATCATTCCCTCTTCTTATTCGTCCAGATCTTCGCCCATGATTCCCATTCCTTCCTTTATGTGGTCTGTACCCTGTTCTTTTTTTTTAATATTATGCATGTTTTTAATGCATATCAATAAAATGTACATTTATTGCATTTTGGGTTTAGCACTTATGTAAAAAATCGCTTTGATAAATCGCTGTCCATAGGAATCCATTAAGCAGACTGAACATCTCTGCACAATGACTCCTGACAGGGGAGTAGTTCTGAAATCCCAGCGTGTAGTGATTCAAAATCAATCGCCAGCAAATCTCGACTGCAGCGATTTTGAAGAGATTTTCAATGCATTCCTATAGACAGAGATATCACAGCCATTTTTTTGTAGCGAGAAAAATATTCAGTCCTGGTCTAATGTATTCCTATGGACACTACAAAACGAAAGTCTATGTCTGGCCCCAGCCTAATGCATGGCCGCGGATATCTCACCAGTGTTCACGTCTTAAATGCCACACTCAGATGATGGCGATTAATAGATTTATTTTATTCCACTTTTTTATTACACTTGACTGATCAGATCGCAGTTATTAGAGATGGATGAGCGAAGCCGAGCGCTGGCCGGGAGGAGAAAAATCAATGTGATACTGAAACAAACCGGCGAAGTCCTGAGCTCCAATCTAGAAGTCCACAGCCAGAACCTCGTCATAGGAGAGCGCCCACAAGTGTAATACATAGGAGAGCGCCCACAAGTGTAATACATAGGAGAGCGCCCACAGATGTAATACATAGGAGAGCGCCCACAAGTGTAATACATAGGAGAGCGCCCACAGATGTAATACATAGGAGAGCGCCCACAGATGTAATACATAGGAGAGCGCCCACAAGTGTAATACATAAGAGAGCGCCCACAAGTGTAATACATAGGAGAGCGCACACAGATGTAATACATAGGAGAGCGCCCACAAGTGTAATACATAGGAGAGCGCCCACAAGTGTAATACATAGGAGAGCGCCCACAGATGTAATACATAGGAGAGCGCCCACAGATGTACTACATAGGAGAGCGCCCACAGATGTACTACATAGGAGAGCGCCCACAAGTGTAATACATAGGAGAGCGCCCACAGATGTAATACATAGGAGAGCGCCCACAGATGTACTACATAGGAGAGCGCCCACAGATGTACTACATAGGAGAGGGTCCACAGATGTAATACATAGGAGAGCGCCCACAGATGTAATACATAGGAGAGGGTCCACAGATGTAATACATAGGAGAGCGCCCACAGATGTACTACATAGGAGAGCGCCCACAGATGTAATACATAGGAGAGGGTCCACAGATGTAATACATAGGAGAGCGCCCACAGATGTAAGACATAGGAGAGCGCCCATAGATGTAATACATAGGAGAGCGCCCACAGATGTAATACATAAGAGAGCGCACACAGATGTAATACATAAGAGAGCGCCCACAAGTGTAATACATAGGAGAGCGCCCACAGATGTAATACATAGGAGAGCGCCCACAGATGTAATACATAGGAGAGCGCCCACAGATGTAATACATAGGAGAGCGCCCATAGATGTAATACAAAGGAGAGCGCCTACAGATGTAATACATAGGAGAGCGCCCACAAGTGTAATACATAGGAGAGCGCCCACAGATGTAATACATAGGAGAGCGCCCACAGATGTAATACATAGGAGAGCGCTCACAGATGTAATACATAGGAGAGCGCCCACAGATGTAATACATAGGAGAGCGCCCACAGATGTAATACATAGGAGAGCGCCAACAGATGTAATACATAGGAGAGCGCCCACAGATGTAATACATAGGAGAGCGCCCACAGATGTAATACATAGGAGAGCGCCCACAGATGTAATACATAGGAGAGCGCCTACAGATGTAATACATAGGAGAGCGCCCACAAGTGTAATACATAGGAGAGCGCCCACAGATGTAATACATAGGAGAGCGCCCACAAGTGTAATACATAGGAGAGCGCCCACAGATGTAATACATAGGAGAGCGCCCACAGATGTACTACATAGGAGAGCGCCCACAGATGTAATACATAGGAGAGCGCCCACAGATGTAATACATAGGAGAGCGCCCATAGATGTAATACATAGGAGAGCGCCCACAGATGTAATACATAGGAGAGCGCCCACAGATGTAATACATAGGAGAGCGCCCACAGATGTAATACATAGGAGAGCGCCCACAGATGTAATACATAGGAGAGCTCCCACAGATGTAATACATAGGAGAGCGCCCACAGATGTAATACATAGGAGAGCGCCCACAGATGTAATACATAGGAGAGCGCCCACAGATGTAATACATAGGAGAGCGCCCAAAGATGTAATACATAGGAGAGCGCCCATAGATGTAATACATAGGAGAGCGCCCACAGATGTAATACATAGGAGAGCGCCCACAGATGTAATACATAAGAGAGCGCCCACAGATGTAATACATAGGAGAGTGCACACAGATGTAATACATAGGAGAGCGCCCACAGATGTAATACATAGGAGAGCGCCCACAGATGTAATACATAGGAGAGCGCCCACAGATGTAATACATAGGAGAGCGCCCACAGATGTAAAACATAGGAGAGCGCCCACAGACGTAATACATAGGAGAGCGCCCACAGATGTAATACATAGGAGAGCGCCCAAAGATGTAATACATAGGAGAGCGCCCATAGATGTAATACATAGGAGAGCGCCCACAGATGTAATACATAGGAGAGCGCCCAAAGATGTAATACATAGGAGAGCGCCCACAGATGTAATACATAGGAGAGCGCTCACAGATGTAATACATAGGAGAGCGCCCACAGATGTAATACATAGGAGAGCGCCCACAGATGTAATACATAGGAGAGCGCCAACAGATGTAATACATAGGAGAGCGCCCACAGATGTAATACATAGGAGAGCGCCCACAGATGTAATACATAGGAGAGCGCCCACAGATGTAATACATAGGAGAGCGCCCACAGATGTAATACATAAGAGAGCGCCCACAGATGTAATACATAGGAGAGCGCCCACAGATGTAATACATAGGAGAGCGCCCACAGATGTAATACATAGGAGAGCGCTCACAGATGTAATACATAGGAGAGCGGCCACAGATGTAATACATAGGAGAGCGCCCACAGATGTAATACATAGGAGAGCGCCCACAGATGTAATACATAGGAGAGCGCTCACAGATGTAATACATAGGAGAGCGGCCACAGACGTAATACATAGGAGAGCGCCCACAGATATAATACATAGGAGAGCGCCCACAGATGTAATTCATAGGAGAGCGCCCACAGATGTAATACATAAGAGAGCGCCCACAGATGTAATACATAGGAGAGCGCTCACAGATGTAATACATAGGAGAGCGGCCACAGATGTAATACATAGGAGAGCGCCCACAGATGTAATACATAAGAGAGCGCCCACAGATGTAATACATAAGAGAGCGCCCACAGATGTAATACATAGGAGAGTGCACACAGATGTAATACATAGGAGACCGCCCACAGATGTAATACATAGGAGAGCGCCCACAGATGTAAGACATAGGAGAGGGTCCACAGATGTAATACATAAGAGAGCGCCCACAGATGTAATACATAGGAGAGCGCCCACGGATGTAATACATAGGAGAGCGCCCACAGATGTAATACATAGGAGAGCGCCCACGGATGTAATACATAGGAGAGCGCCCATAGATGTAATACATAGGAGAGCGCCCACAGATGTAATACATAAGAGAGCGCCCACAGATGTAATACATAGGAGAGCGCCCACGGATGTAATACATAAGAGAGCGCCCACAGATGTAATACATAGGAGAGCGCCCACAGATGTAATACATAGGAGAGCGCCCACAGATGTAATACATAGGAGAGGGTCCACAGATGTAATACATAAGAGAGTGCCCACAGATGTAATACATAGGAGAGCGCCCAAAGATGTAATAAATAGGAGAGCGCCCACAGATGTAAGACATAGGAGAGCGCCCACAGATGTAATACATAAGAGAGCGCCCACAGATGTAATACATAGGAGAGCGCCCACAGATGTAATACATAGGAGAGCGCCCACAGATGTAATACATAGGAGAGCGCCCACAGATGTAATACATAGGAGAGCGCCCACAGATGTAATACATAGGAGAGCGCACACAGACGTAATACATAGGAGAGCGCCCACAGATGTAATACATAAGAGAGCGCCCACAGATGTAATACATAGGAGAGCGCCTACAGATGTAATACATAGGAGAGCGCCCACAGATGTAATACATAGGAGAGCGCCCACAGATGTAATACATAGGAGAGCGCCCACAGATGTAATACATAAGAGAGCGTCCACAGATGTAATACATAGGAGAGAGCCCACAGATGTAATACATAAGAGAGCGCCCACAAGTGTAATACATAGGAGAGCGCCCACAAGTGTAATACATAGGAGAGCGCCCACAAGTGTAATACATAGGAGAGCGCCCACAGATGTAATACATAAGAGAGCGCCCACAGATGTAATACATAGGAGAGCGCACACAGATGTAATTCATAGGAGAGCTCCCACAGATGTAATACATAGGAGAGCGCTCACAGATGTAATACATAGGAGAGCGCTCACAGATGTAATACATAGGAGAGCGCCCACAGATGTAATACATAAGAGAGCGCCCACAGATGTAATACATAGGAGAGCGCCCACAGATGTAATACATAGGAGAGTGCCCACAGATGTAATGCATAGGAGAGGGTCCACAGATGTAATACATAGGAGAGCGCCCACAGATGTAATACATAAGAGAGCGCCCACAGATGTAATACATAGGAGAGCGCCCACAGATGTAATACATAGGAGAGCGCCCACAGATGTAATACATAGGAGAGCGCCCACAGATGTAATACATAAGAGAGCGCCCACAGATGTAATGCATAGGAGAGCGCCCACAGATGTAATACATAAGAGAGCGCCCACAGATGTAATACATAGGAGAGCGCCCACAGATGTAATACATAAGAGAGCGCCCACAGATGTAAGACATAGGAGAGCGCTCACAAGTGTAATACATAGGAGAGCGCCCACAGATGTAATACATAAGAGAGCGCCCACAGATGTAATACATAGGAGAGCGTCCACAGATGTAAGACATAGGAGAGCGCCCATAGATGTAATACATAGGAGAGCGCCCACAGATGTAATACATAAGAGAGCGCCCACAGATGTAATACATAGGAGAGCGTCCACAGATGTAAGACATAGGAGAGCGCCCATAGATGTAATACATAGGAGAGCGGCCACAGATGTAAGACATAGGAGAGCGCCCATAGATGTAATACATAGGAGAGCGCCCACAAGTGTAATACATAGGAGAGCGCCCACAGATGTAATACATAGGAGAGCGCCCACAGATGTAATACATAAGAGAGCGCCCACAGATGTAATACATAGGAGAGCGCACACAGATGTAATTCATAGGAGAGCGCCCACAGATGTAATACATAGGAGAGCGCTCACAGATGTAATACATAGGAGAGCGCTCACAGATGTAATACATAGGAGAGCGCCCACAGATGTAATACATAGGAGAGCGCCCACAGATGTAATACATAGGAGAGCGCTCACAGATGTAATACATAGGAGAGTGCCCACAGATGTAATACATAAGAGAGCGCCCACAGATGTAATACATAGGAGAGTGCCCACAGATGTAATGCATAGGAGAGGGTCCACAGATGTAATACATAGGAGAGCGCCCACAGATGTAATACATAAGAGAGCGCCCACAGATGTAATACATAGGAGAGCGCCCACAGATGTAATACATAGGAGAGCGCCCACAGATGCAATACATAGGAGAGCGCCCACAGATGTAAGACATAGGAGAGCGCTCACAAGTGTAATACATAGGAGAGCGCCCACAGATGTAATACATAAGAGAGCGCCCACAGATGTAATACATAGGAGAGCGTCCACAGATGTAAGACATAGGAGAGCGCCCATAGATGTAATACATAGGAGAGCGCCCACAGATGTAATACATAAGAGAGCGCCCACAGATGTAATACATAGGCGAGCGCCCACAGATGTAATACATAGGAGAGCGCCCACAGATGTAATACATAGGAGAGCGCCCACAGATGTAATACATAGGAGAGCGCCCACAGATGTAATACATAGGAGAGCACACACAGATGTAATACATAGGAGAGCGCCCACAGATGTAATACATAGGAGAGCGTCCACAGATGTAAGACATAGGAGAGCGCCCATAGATGTAATACATAGGAGAGCTCCCACAGATGTAATACATAGGAGAGCGCCCACAGATGTAAGACATAGGAGAGCGCCCACAGATGTAATACATAGGAGAGCGCCCACAGATGTAATACATAGGAGAGCGGCCACAGATGTAATACATAGGAGAGCGCCCACAGATGTAATACATAGGAGAGCGCCCACAGATATAATACATAGGAGAGCGCCCACAGATGTAATACATAAGAGAGCGCCCACAGATGTAATACATAGGAGAGCGGCCACAGATGTAATACATAGGAGAGCGGCCACAGATGTAATACATAGGAGAGCGCCCACAGATGTATTACATAGGAGAGCGCCCACAGATATAATACATAGGAGAGCGCCCACAGATGTAAGACATAGGAGAGCGCCCATAGATGTAATACATAGGAGAGCGCCCACAGATGTAATACATAGGAGAGCACCCACAGATGTAATACATAGGAGAGCGCCCACAGATGTAATATATAGGAGAGCGCCCACAGATGTAATACATAGGAGACCGCCCACAGATGTAATACATAGGAGAGCGCCTACAGATGTAATACATAGGAGAGGGTCCACAGATGTAATAAATAGGAGAGCGCCCACAGATGTAATACATAGGAGAGCGCACACAGATGTAATTCATAGGAGAGCGCCTACAGATGTAATACATAGGAGAGGGTCCACAGATTAAGACATAGGAGAGCGCCCATAGATGTAATACATAGGAGAGCTCCCACAGATGTAATACATAGGAGAGGGTCCACAGATGTAATACATAGGAGAGCTCCCACAGATGTAAGACATAGGAGAGCGCCCATAGATGTAATACATAGGAGAGCTCCCACAGATGTAATACATAGGAGAGGGTCCACAGATGTAATACATAGGAGAGCGCCCACAGATGTAATACATAGGAGAGCGCCCACAGATGTAATACATAGGAGAGCGCCCACAGATGTAATACATAGGAGAGCGCCTACAGATGTAATACATAGGAGAGGGTCCACAGATGTAATAAATAGGAGAGCGCCCACAGATGTAATACATAGGAGAGCGCACACAGATGTAATTCATAGGAGAGCGCCCACAGATGTAATACATAAGAGAGCGCCCACAGATGTAATACATAGGAGAGCGCACACAGATGTAATACATAGGAGAGCGCCCACAGATGTATTACATAGGAGAGCGCCCACAGATGTAATACATAGGAGAGCGCCCACAGATGTAATTCATAGGAGAGCGCCCACAGATGTAATACATAAGAGAGCTCCCACAGATGTAATACATAGGAGAGCGCCCACAGATGTAATACATAAGAGAGCTCCCACAGATGTAATACATAGGAGAGCGCCCACAGATGTAAGACATAGGAGAGCGCCCACAGATGTAATACATAGGAGAGCGCCCACAGATGTAATACATAGGAGAGCGCCCACAGATGTAATACATAGAAGAGCGCCCACAGATGTAATACATAAGAGAGCGCCCACAGATGTATTACATAGGAGAGCGGCCACAGATGTAATACATAGGAGAGCGCCCACAGATGTAATACATAGGAGAGCACCCACAGATGTAATACATAGGAGAGCGCCCACAGATGTAAGACATAGGAGAGCGCTCACAAGTGTAATACATAGGAGAGCGCCCACAGATGTAATACATAGGAGAGCGCCCACAGATGTAAGACATAGGAGAGCGCTCACAAGTGTAATACATAGGAGAGCGCCCACAGATGTAATACATAAGAGAGCGCCCACAGATGTAATACATAGGAGAGTGCACACAGATGTAATACATAGGAGAGTGCACACAGATGTAATACATAGGAGAGCGCCCACAGATGTAATACATAGGAGAGCGCCCACAGATGTAAGACATAGGAGAGCGCCCACAGATGTAATACATAGGAGAGCGCCCACAGATGTAATACATAGGAGAGCGTCCACAGATGTAATACATAGGAGAGCGCCCACAGATGTAATACATAGGAGAGCGCCCACAGATGTAATACATAGGAGAGGGTCCACAGATGTAATACATAAGAGAGCGCCCACAGATGTAATACATAGGAGAGCGCCCACGGATGTAATACATAGGAGAGCGCCCACAGATGTAATACATAGGAGAGCGCCCACGGATGTAATACATAGGAGAGCGCCCATAGATGTAATACATAGGAGAGCGCCCACAGATGTAATACATAAGAGAGCGCCCACAGATGTAATACATAGGAGAGCGCCCACGGATGTAATACATAGGAGAGCGCCCACAGATGTAATACATAGGAGAGCGCCCACAGATGTAATACATAGGAGAGTGCCCACAGATGTAATACATAGGAGAGCGCCCAAAGATGTAATAAATAGGAGAGCGCCCACAGATGTAAGACATAGGAGAGCGCCCACAGATGTAATACATAAGAGAGCGCCCACAGATGTAATACATAGGAGAGCGCCCACAGATGTAATACATAGGAGAGCGCCCACAGATGTAATACATAGGAGAGCGCCCACAGATGTAATACATAGGAGAGCGCCCACAGATGTAATACATAGGAGAGCGCACACAGACGTAATACATAGGAGAGCGCCCACAGATGTAATACATAAGAGAGCGCCCACAGATGTAATACATAGGAGAGCGCCTACAGATGTAATACATAGGAGAGCGCCCACAGATGTAATACATAGGAGAGCGCCCACAGATGTAATACATAGGAGAGCGCCCACAGATGTAATACATAAGAGAGCGTCCACATATGTAATACATAGGAGAGAGCCCACAGATGTAATACATAAGAGAGCGCCCACAGATGTAAGACATAGGAGAGCGCCCATAGATGTAATACATAGGAGAGCGCCCACAGATGTAATACATAAGAGAGCGCCCACAGATGTAATACATAGGAGAGCGCCCACAGATGTAATAGATAGGAGTATTATACACACAGTCTAATGCCCCTATAGCTGCCCCCACACAGTATAATGCCCCCGTAGCTGCCTCCACAGAGCCCCAATAGTACCTAATAAAAAATGTAAAATAAATATTCACCGATGCTCGTTCCCATGATGGGTGGCCTGTCTGAGATGAGCCGCTCATGGCATAGTAAATGCTGGAGCAAGAAGCCGTCAGCTCCTGGCTCTAGCATTGCATTAAACTCTATCTGTGTCCTGAGGACACAGATACAGTTGAAACCGCGGCCCCCCGGAGGTCTTCACATGACCCACAGTTTGGGACACTCTGCTGTAGATCCTCCATGGATTGTGTGCTCTGTCCAAGGTGCTGAAACTTTAAGACATTAGAACATTTACCAGAGAAATCATTAGGGTTCTGGGTGAAGTTATTTAGTAATATAGAAATACGTTCCTTATTGTTCCTGCAGGAAAAGTTTTATGTATTTATTGATTATCTTGTGTGGCGGCCGCAATGTGAAGAAATAAAGCAGAGGAAATGCTGTCATCATCAGAGAGAACATCAGACAGGGATGTGTGAGAACAGATGATTAAATTAGACAGGAAACCTATATAGAGAGCGCAAGAAAGAGACAGAACCACAGAGCGAAGAACGAGCCTGACTGCCAAAAATATGACAAGCAGATAATCAGAGACTCTACAGAAATACATATCAACACATTCCCGTCCAGCCAAGAATATAATATTATCATTTATCTACCAAACTTATAATGTGTCCTCAATTCAAAGTCACATACATCACGGAAAAGCAGTATATAGTGATATGGAGCATGCTGGTATAACATGAGTATCTCCTGTATATAATTATATATGTACAGCTGGTATAAGTTATACATCTTCTTGTATATAGTGATATGCAGCATGCTGGTATAACCTGGGTGTCTTCTGTATATAATTATATATGTACAGCTGGTATAAGTTATACATCTTCTTGTATATAGTGATATGGAGCATGCTGGTATAACCTGGGTATCTTCTGTATATAATTATATATGTACAGCTGGTATAAGTTTTACATCTTCTTGTATATAGTGATATGGAGCATGCTGGTATAACCTGGGTATCTGCTGTATATAATTATATATGTACAGCTGGTATAAGTTATACATCTTCCTGTATATAGTGATATGGAGGATGCTGGTATAACCTGGGTATCCTCTGTATATAATTATATATGTACAGCTGGTATAAGTTATACATCTTCTTGTATATAGTGATATGGAGCATGCTGGTATAACCTGGGCATCTTCTGTATATAATTATATATGTACAGCTGGTATAAGTTACACATCTTCTTGTATATAGTGATATGGAGCATGCTGGTATAACCTGGGCATCTTCTGTATATAATTATATATGTACAGCTGGTATAAGTTACACATCTTCTTGTATATAGTGATATGGAGCATGCTGGTATAACCTGGGTATCTTCTGTATATAATTATATATGTACAGCTGGTATAAGTTATACATCTTGTATATAGTGATATGGAGCATGCTGGTATAACCTGGGTATCTCCTGTATATAATTATATATGTACAGCTGGTATAAGTTATACATCTTCTTGTATATAGTGATATGGAGCATGCTGGTATAACCTGGGTATCTCCTGTATATAATTATATATGTACAGCTGGTATAAGTTATACATCTTCTTGTATATAGTGATATGGAGCATGCTGGTATAACCTGGGTATCTTCTGTATATAATTATATATGTACAGCTGGTATAAGTTATACATCTTGTATATAGTGATATGGAGCATGCTGGTATAACCTGGGTATCTCCTGTATATAATAAAATATGTACAGCTGGTATAAATTATATATCTTCTTGTATATAGTGATATGGAGCATGCTGGTATAACCTGGGTACCTTCTGTATATAATTATATATGTACAGCTGGTATAAATTATATTTCTTCTTGTATATAGTGATTTGGAGCATGCTGGTATAAACTGGGTATCTTCTGTATATAATTATATATGTACAGCTGGTATAAGTTATACATCTTCTTGTATATAGTGATATGGAGCATGCTGGTATAACCTGGGTATCTTCTGTATATAATTATATATGTACAGCTGGTATAAGTTATACATCTTCTTGTATATAGTGATATGGAGCATGCTGGTATAACCTGGGTATCTTCTGTATATAATTATATATGTACAGCTGGTATAAGTTATACATCTTCTTGCATATAGTGATATGGAGCATGCTGGTATAACCTGGGTATCTTCTGTATATAATTATATATGTACAGCTGGTATAAGTTTTACATCTTCTTGTATATAGTGATATGGAGCGTGCTGGTATAACCTGGGTATCTTCTGTATATAATTATATATGTACAGCTGGTATAATTTATACATCTTCTTGTATATAGTGATATGGAGCATGCTGGTATAACCTGGGTATCTTCTGTATAGAATATATATGTACTGCTGGTATAAGTTATCCATCTTCTTGTATATAGTGATATGGAGCATGCTGGTATAACCTGGGTATATTCTGTATATAATGATATATGTACAGCTGGTATAAGTTATACATCTTCTTGTATATAGTGATGTGGAGCATGCTGGTATAACCTGGGTATCTTCTGTATATAATTATATATGTACAGCTGGTATAAGTTATACATCTTCTTGTATATAGTGATGTGGAGCATGCTGGTATAACCTGGGTATCTTCTATATATAATTATATATGTACAGCTGGTATAAGTTATACATCTTCTTGTATATAGTGATATGGAGCATGCTGGTATAACCTGGGTATCTTCTATATATAATTATATATGTACAGCTGGTATAAGTTATACATCTTCTTGTATATAGTGATATGGAGCATGCTGGTATAACCTGGGTATCTTCTATATATAATTATATATGTACAGCTGGTATAAGTTATACATCTTCTTGTATATAGTGATATGGAGCATGCTGGTATAACCTGGGTATCTTCTGTATATAATTATATATGTCTAGCTGGTATCAGTTATACATCTTCTTGTATATAGTGAAATGGAGCATGCTGGTATAACCTGGGTATCTTCTGTATATAATTATATATGTACATTGGTTGTGAGTTACACATCTTCTTGTATATAGTGATATGGAGCATGCTGGTATAACCTGGGTATCTCCTGTATATAATTATATATGTACAGCTGGTATAAGTTATACATCTTCTTGTATATAGTGATATGGAGCATGCTGGTATAACCTGGTATCTTCTGTATATAATTATATATGTACAGCTGGTAAAAGTTATATATCTTCTTGTGTATATAGTGATATGAAGCATGCTGGTATAACCTGGATATCTTCTGTATATAATTATATATGTACAGCTGGTATAAGTTACACATCTTCTTGTATATAGTGATATGGAGCATGCTGGTATAACCTGGGTATCTTCTGTATATAATTATATATGTACAGCTGGTATAAGTTGTACATCTTCTTGTATATAGTGATATGGATCACGCTGGTATTACCTGGGCATCTTCTGTATATAATTATATATGTACAGCTGGTATAAGTTATACATCTTCCTGTATATAGTGATATGGAGCATGCTGGTATAACCTGGGTATCTTCTGTATATAATTATATATGTACAGCTGGTATAAGTTATACATCTTCTTGTATATAGTGATATGGAGCATGCTGGTATAACCTGGGTATCTCCTGTATATAATTATATATGTACACCTGGTATAAGTTATACATCTTCTTATATATAGTGATATGGAGCATGCTGGTATAACCTGGGTATCTTCTGTATATAATTATATATGTACAGCTGGTATAAGTTATACATCTTCTTGTATATAGTGATATGGAGCATGCTGGTATAACCTGGGTATCTTCTATATATAATAATATATGTACAGCTGGTATAAGTTATACATCTTCTTGTATATAGTGATATGGAGCATGCTGGTATAACCTGGGTATCTTCAGTATATAATTATATATGTACAGCTGGTATAAGTTATATATCTTCTTGTATATAGTGATATGGAGCATGCTGGTATAACCTGGGTATTTTCTGTATATAATTATATATGTACAGCAGGTATAAGTTATACATCTTCTTGTGTATAGTGATATGAGGCATGCTGTTATAACCTGGGTATCTTCTGTATATAATTATATATGTACAGCTGGTATAAGTTATACATCTTCTTGTATATAGTGATATGGAGCATGCTGGTATAACCTGGGTATCTTCTGTATATAATTATATATGTACAGCTGGTATAAGTTATACATCTTCTTGCATATAGTGATATGGAGCATGCTGGTATAACCTGGGTATCTTCTGTATATAATTATATATGTACAGCTGGTATAAGTTAAACATCTTCTTGTATATAGTGATATGGAGCGTGCTGGTATAACCTGGGTATCTCCTGTATATAATTATATATGTACAGCTGGTATAAGTTACACATCTTCTTGTATATAGTGATATGGAGCATGCTGGTATAACCTGGGTATCTTCTGTATATAATTATATATGTACAGCTGGTAAAAGTTGTACATCTTCTTGTATATAGTGATATGGATCACGCTGGAATAACCTGGGTATCTTCTGTATATAATAAAATATGTACAGCTGGTATAAGTTATACATCTTCTTGTATATAGTGATATGGAGCATGCTGGTGTAACCTGGGTATCTTCTGTATATAATGATATATGTACAGCTGGTATAAATTATATATCTTCTTGTATATAGTGATATGGAGCATGCTGGTATAACCTGGGTATCTTCTGTATATAATTATATATGTACAGCTGGTATAAATTATATTTCTTCTTGTATATAGTGATTTGGAGCATGCTGGTATAAACTGGGTATCTTCTGTATATAATTATATATGTACAGCTGGTATAAGTTATACATCTTCTTGTATATAGTGATATGGAGCATGCTGGTATAACCTGGGTATCTTCTGTATAGAATATATATGTACAGCTGGTATAAGTTATCCATCTTCTTGTATATAGTGATATGGAGCATGCTGGTATAACCTGGGTATATTCTGTATATAATGATATATGTACAGCTGGTATAAGTTATACATCTTCTTGTATATAGTGATGTGGAGCATGCTGGTATAACCTGGGTATCTTCTGTATATAATTATATATGTACAGCTGGTATAAGTTATACATCTTCTTGTATATAGTGATGTGGAGCATGCTGGTATAACCTGGGTATCTTCTATATATAACTATATATGTACAGCTGGTATAAGTTATACATCTTCTTGTATATAGTGATATGGAGCATGCTGGTATAACCTGGGTATCTTCTATATATAATTATATATGTACAGCTGGTATAAGTTATACATCTTCTTGTATATAGTGATATGGAGCATGCTGGTATAACCTGGGTATCTTCTATATATAATTATATATGTACAGCTGGTATAAGTTATACATCTTCTTGTATATAGTGATATGGAGCATGCTGGTATAACCTGGGTATCTTCTGTATATAATTATATATGTCTAGCTGGTATCAGTTATACATCTTCTTGTATATAGTGAAATGGAGCATGCTGGTATAACCTGGGTATCTTCTGTATATAATTATATATGTACATTGGTTGTGAGTTACACATCTTCTTGTATATAGTGATATGGAGCATGCTGGTATAACCTGGGTATCTCCTGTATATAATTATATATGTACAGCTGGTATAAGTTATACATCTTCTTGTATATAGTGATATGGAGCATGCTGGTATAACCTGGTATCTTCTGTATATAATTATATATGTACAGCTGGTAAAAGTTATATATCTTCTTGTGTATATAGTGATATGAAGCATGCTGGTATAACCTGGATATCTTCTGTATATAATTATATATGTACAGCTGGTATAAGTTACACATCTTCTTGTATATAGTGATATGGAGCATGCTGGTATAACCTGGGTATCTTCTGTATATAATTATATATGTACAGCTGGTATAAGTTGTACATCTTCTTGTATATAGTGATATGGATCACGCTGGTATTACCTGGGCATCTTCTGTATATAATTATATATGTACAGCTGGTATAAGTTATACATCTTCCTGTATATAGTGATATGGAGCATGCTGGTATAACCTGGGTATCTTCTGTATATAATTATATATGTACAGCTGGTATAAGTTATACATCTTCTTGTATATAGTGATATGGAGCATGCTGGTATAACCTGGGTATCTCCTGTATATAATTATATATGTACACCTGGTATAAGTTATACATCTTCTTATATATAGTGATATGGAGCATGCTGGTATAACCTGGGTATCTTCTGTATATAATTATATATGTACAGCTGGTATAAGTTATACATCTTCTTGTATATAGTGATATGGAGCATGCTGGTATAACCTGGGTATCTTCTATATATAATAATATATGTACAGCTGGTATAAGTTATACATCTTCTTGTATATAGTGATATGGAGCATGCTGGTATAACCTGGGTATCTTCAGTATATAATTATATATGTACAGCTGGTATAAGTTATATATCTTCTTGTATATAGTGATATGGAGCATGCTGGTATAACCTGGGTATTTTCTGTATATAATTATATATGTACAGCAGGTATAAGTTATACATCTTCTTGTGTATAGTGATATGAGGCATGCTGTTATAACCTGGGTATCTTCTGTATATAATTATATATGTACAGCTGGTATAAGTTATACATCTTCTTGTATATAGTGATATGGAGCATGCTGGTATAACCTGGGTATCTTCTGTATATAATTATATATGTACAGCTGGTATAAGTTATACATCTTCTTGCATATAGTGATATGGAGCATGCTGGTATAACCTGGGTATCTTCTGTATATAATTATATATGTACAGCTGGTATAAGTTAAACATCTTCTTGTATATAGTGATATGGAGCGTGCTGGTATAACCTGGGTATCTCCTGTATATAATTATATATGTACAGCTGGTATAAGTTACACATCTTCTTGTATATAGTGATATGGAGCATGCTGGTATAACCTGGGTATCTTCTGTATATAATTATATATGTACAGCTGGTAAAAGTTGTACATCTTCTTGTATATAGTGATATGGATCACGCTGGAATAACCTGGGTATCTTCTGTATATAATAAAATATGTACAGCTGGTATAAGTTATACATCTTCTTGTATATAGTGATATGGAGCATGCTGGTGTAACCTGGGTATCTTCTGTATATAATGATATATGTACAGCTGGTATAAATTATATATCTTCTTGTATATAGTGATATGGAGCATGCTGGTATAACCTGGGTATCTTCTGTATATAATTATATATGTACAGCTGGTATAAATTATATTTCTTCTTGTATATAGTGATTTGGAGCATGCTGGTATAAACTGGGTATCTTCTGTATATAATTATATATGTACAGCTGGTATAAGTTATACATCTTCTTGTATATAGTGATATGGAGCATGCTGGTATAACCTGGGTATCTTCTGTATATAATGATATATGTACAGCTGGTATAAATTATATATCTTCTTGTATATAGTGATATGGAGCATGCTGGTATAACCTGGGTATCTTCTGTATATAATTATATATGTACAGCTGGTATAAGTTATACATCTTCTTGTATATAGTGATATGGAGCATGGTGGTATAACCTGGGTATCTTCTGTATATAATTATATATGTATAGCTGGCATAAGTTATACATCTTCTTGTATATAGTGATATGGAGCATGCTGGTATAACCTGGGTATCTTCTGTATATAATTATATATGTACAGCTGGTATAAGTTATACATCTTCTTGTATATAGTGATATGGAGCGTGCTGGTATAACCTGGGTATCTCCTGTATATAATTATATATGTACAGCTGGTATAAGTTACACATCTTCTTGTATATAGTGATATGGAGCATGCTGGTATAACCTGGGTATCTTCTGTATATAATTATATATGTACAGCTGGTATAAGTTACACATCTTCTTGTATATAGTGATATGGATCACGCTGGTATAACCTGGGTATCTTCTGTATATAATGATATATGTACAGCTGGTATAAGTTATACATCTTCTTGTATATAGTGATATGGAGCATGCTGGTATAACCTGGGTATCTTCTGTATAAAATTATATATGTACAGCTGGTATAAGTTAAACATCTTCCTGTATATAGTGATATGGAGCATGCTGGTATAACCTGGGTATCTTCTGTTTATAATTATATATGTACAGCTGGTATAAGTTATACATCTTCTTGTATATAGTGATATGGAGCATGCTGGTATAACCTGGGTATCTTCTGTATATAATTATATATGTACAGCTGGTATAAGTTATACATCTTCTTGTATATAGTGATATGGAGCATGCTGGTATAACCTGGGTATCTTCTGTATATAATTATATATGTACAGCTGGTATAAGTTATACATCTTCTTGCATATAGTGATATGGAGCATGCTGGTATAACCTGGGTATCTTCTGTATATAATTATATATGTACAGCTGGTATAAGTTTTACATCTTCTTGTATATAGTGATATGGAGCGTGCTGGTATAACCTGGGTATCTTCTGTATATAATTATATATGTACAGCTGGTATAATTTATACATCTTCTTGTATATAGTGATATGGAGCATGCTGGTATAACCTGGGTATCTTCTGTATAGAATATATATGTACAGCTGGTATAAGTTATACATCTTCTTGTATATAGTGATATGGGGCATGCTGGTATAACCTGGGTATCTTCTGTATATAATTATATATGTACAGCTGGTATAAGTTATACATCTTCTTGTATATAGTGATATGGAGCATGCTGGTATAACCTGGGTATATTCTGTATATAATGATATATGTACAGCTGGTATAAGTTATACATCTTCTTGTATATAGTGATGTGGAGCATGCTGGTATAACCTGGGTATCTTCTGTATATAATTATATATGTACAGCTGGTATAAGTTATACATCTTCTTGTATATAGTGATGTGGAGCATGCTGGTATAACCTGGGTATCTTCTATATATAATTATATATGTACAGCTGGTATAAGTTATACATCTTCTTGTATATAGTGATATGGAGCATGCTGGTATAACCTGGGTATCTTCTATATATAATTATATATGTACAGCTGGTATAAGTTATACATCTTCTTGTATATAGTGATATGGAGCATGCTGGTATAACCTGGGTATCTTCTATATATAATTATATATGTACAGCTGGTATAAGTTATACATCTTCTTGTATATAGTGATATGGAGCATGCTGGTATAACCTGGGTATCTTCTGTATATAATTATATATGTCTAGCTGGTATCAGTTATACATCTTCTTGTATATAGTGATATGGAGCATGCTGGTATAACCTGGGTATCTTCTGTATATAATTATATATGTACATTGGTTGTGAGTTACACATCTTCTTGTATATAGTGATATGGAGCATGCTGGTATAACCTGGGTATCTCCTGTATATAATTATATATGTACAGCTGGTATAAGTTATACATCTTCTTGTATATAGTGATATGGAGCATGCTGGTATAACCTGGTATCTTCTGTATATAATTATATATGTACAGCTGGTAAAAGTTATATATCTTCTTGTGTATATAGTGATATGAAGCATGCTGGTATAACCTGGATATCTTCTGTATATAATTATATATGTACAGCTGGTATAAGTTACACATCTTCTTGTATATAGTGATATGGAGCATGCTGGTATAACCTGGGTATCTTCTGTATATAATTATATATGTACAGCTGGTATAAGTTGTACATCTTCTTGTATATAGTGATATGGATCACGCTGGTATTACCTGGGCATCTTCTGTATATAATTATATATGTACAGCTGGTATAAGTTATACATCTTCCTGTATATAGTGATATGGAGCATGCTGGTATAACCTGGGTATCTCCTGTATATAATTATATATGTACACCTGGTATAAGTTATACATCTTCTTATATATAGTGATATGGAGCATGCTGGTATAACCTGGGTATCTTCTGTATATAATTATATATGTACAGCTGGTATAAGTTATTCATCTTCTTGTATATAGTGATATGGAGCATGCTGGTATAACCTGGGTATCTTCTATATATAATAATATATGTACAGCTGGTATAAGTTATACATCTTCTTGTATATAGTGATATGGAGCATGCTGGTATAACCTGGGTATCTTCAGTATATAATTATATATGTACAGCTGGTATAAGTTATATATCTTCTTGTATATAGTGATATGGAGCATGCTGGTATAACCTGGGTATTTTCTGTATATAATTATATATGTACAGCAGGTATAAGTTATACATCTTCTTGTGTATAGTGATATGAGGCATGCTGTTATAACCTGGGTATCTTCTGTATATAATTATATATGTACAGCTGGTATAAGTTATACATCTTCTTGTATATAGTGATATGGAGCATGCTGGTATAACCTGGGTATCTTCTGTATATAATTATATATGTACAGCTGGTATAAGTTATACATCTTCTTGCATATAGTGATATGGAGCATGCTGGTATAACCTGGGTATCTTCTGTATATAATTATATATGTACAGCCGGTATAAGTTAAACATCTTCTTGTATATAGTGATATGGAGCGTGCTGGTATAACCTGGGTATCTCCTGTATATAATTATATATGTACAGCTGGTATAAGTTACACATCTTCTTGTATATAGTGATATGGAGCATGCTGGTATAACCTGGGTATCTTCTGTATATAATTATATATGTACAGCTGGTATAAGTTGTACATCTTCTTGTATATAGTGATATGGATCACGCTGGTATAACCTGGGTATCTTCTGTATATAATAAAATATGTACAGCTGGTATAAGTTATACATCTTCTTGTATATAGTGATATGGAGCATGCTGGTGTAACCTGGGTATCTTCTGTATATAATGATATATGTACAGCTGGTATAAATTATATATCTTCTTGTATATAGTGATATGGAGCATGCTGGTATAACCTGGGTATCTTCTGTATATAATTATATATGTACAGCTGGTATAAATTATATTTCTTCTTGTATATAGTGATTTGGAGCATGCTGGTATAAACTGGGTATCTTCTGTATATAATTATATATGTACAGCTGGTATAAGTTATACATCTTCTTGTATATAGTGATATGGAGCATACTGGTATAACCTGGGTATCTTCTGTATATAATGATATATGTACAGCTGGTATAAATTATATATCTTCTTGTATATAGTGATATGGAGCATGCTGGTATAACCTGGGTATCTTCTGTATATAATTATATATGTACAGCTGGTATAAGTTATACATCTTCTTGTATATAGTGATATGGAGCATGGTGGTATAACCTGGGTATCTTCTGTATATAATTATATATGTATAGCTGGCATAAGTTATACATCTTCTTGTATATAGTGATATGGAGCATGCTGGTATAACCTGGGTATCTTCTGTATATAATTATATATGTACAGCTGGTATAAGTTATACATCTTCTTGTATATAGTGATATGGAGCATGCTGGTATAACCTGGGTATCTTCTGTATATAATTATATATGTACAGCTGGTATAAGTTATACATCTTCTTGCATATAGTGATATGGAGCATGCTGGTATAACCTGGGTATCTTCTGTATATAATTATATACGTACAGCTGGTATAAGTTATACATCTTCTTGTATATAGTGATATGGAGCGTGCTGGTATAACCTGGGTATCTCCTGTATATAATTATATATGTACAGCTGGTATAAGTTACACATCTTCTTGTATATAGTGATATGGAGCATGCTGGTATAACCTGGGTATCTTCTGTATATAATTATATATGTACAGCTGGTATAAGTTACACATCTTCTTGTATATAGTGATATGGATCACGCTGGTATAACCTGGGTATCTTCTGTATATAATGATATATGTACAGCTGGTATAAGTTATACATCTTCTTGTATATAGTGATATGGAGCATGCTGGTATAACCTGGGTATCTTCTGTATATAATTATATATGTACAGCTGGTATAAGTTAAACATCTTCCTGATATATAGCGATATGGAGCATGCTGGTATAACCTGGGTATCTTCTGTTTATAATTATATATGAACAGCTGGTATAAGTTATACATCTTCTTGTATATAGTGATATGGAGCATGCTGGTATAACCTGGGTATCTTCTACCGTGTTTCCCCGAAAGTAAGACAGTGTCTTACTTTCTTTTTATCCCCAAAAGCCCCACTATGTCTTACTTTCGGGGTATGTCTTATATTAGAAAAAAATTGTCGAATTTTTTGCACTTTACTTTATTATTTTTTTATTACTATGGTCTGTCCCTCAAAGGTCAAAAAAGACCTTTGGGGAACTTTATATATATTTTTTTCTTTCTTTTACACCATCTTTTCCCCTGTAACTGGAGCTGCACAGCAGCCCCAGTTACAGGGGAAATCAGCCCTCTCATAGTGACGATTGTCACTAATAGGGCTGTGCTGGGTCTTGTTAGACACAGCAGCAGCCTGCCACTAACGGGACCCGGCGATCATGTGACCTGTCACATGATCATCGGGAGGAATAGAGACAGCGCCGCTGCTGCTGTCTCTATTCCTATACACAGCGTTCATTGAACGCTGTGTAAAAACACATCGGAGAAGACAGAAGCAGCTAAAGCTGCTTCTATCTTCTCCTCCGGGTCCCCGGCAGTCACTGACAGCCGGAGACCCGACATTCAGCTGCCCGATCGCGCGGGCAGCAAGTTAAAACCCGAGCCGTAAAAAGTCTATGGCTCGGGTTTTAAGGAGGAGGCGGCATTGACAAGTGCTGGGGGTGACGTATGGAGAGGGGGGCGGCGCGGAAGTGGGCAGGAGGCGGCAATACCCCGTGTTTCCCCGAAAGTAAGACATATGTCTTACTTTCGGGGTACGGCTTATATTAGCCGACCCCCCTGAAACCCCCGATACGTCTTACAATCGGGGGTGTCTTACTATCGGGGAAACACGGTATATATAATTATATATGTACAGCTGGTATAAGTTATACATCTTCCTGTATATAGTGATATGGAGCATGCTGGTATAACCTGGGTATCTCCTGTATATAATTATATATGTACACCTGGTATAAGTTATACATCTTCTTATATATAGTGATATGGAGCATGCTGGTATAACCTGGGTATCTTCTGTATATAATTATATATGTACAGCTGGTATAAGTTATTCATCTTCTTGTATATAGTGATATGGAGCATGCTGGTATAACCTGGGTATCTTCTATATATAATAATATATGTACAGCTGGTATAAGTTATACATCTTCTTGTATATAGTGATATGGAGCATGCTGGTATAACCTGGGTATCTTCAGTATATAATTATATATGTACAGCTGGTATAAGTTATATATCTTCTTGTATATAGTGATATGGAGCATGCTGGTATAACCTGGGTATTTTCTGTATATAATTATATATGTACAGCAGGTATAAGTTATACATCTTCTTGTGTATAGTGATATGAGGCATGCTGTTATAACCTGGGTATCTTCTGTATATAATTATATATGTACAGCTGGTATAAGTTATACATCTTCTTGTATATAGTGATATGGAGCATGCTGGTATAACCTGGGTATCTTCTGTATATAATTATATATGTACAGCTGGTATAAGTTATACATCTTCTTGCATATAGTGATATGGAGCATGCTGGTATAACCTGGGTATCTTCTGTATATAATTATATATGTACAGCCGGTATAAGTTAAACATCTTCTTGTATATAGTGATATGGAGCGTGCTGGTATAACCTGGGTATCTCCTGTATATAATTATATATGTACAGCTGGTATAAGTTACACATCTTCTTGTATATAGTGATATGGAGCATGCTGGTATAACCTGGGTATCTTCTGTATATAATTATATATGTACAGCTGGTATAAGTTGTACATCTTCTTGTATATAGTGATATGGATCACGCTGGTATAACCTGGGTATCTTCTGTATATAATAAAATATGTACAGCTGGTATAAGTTATACATCTTCTTGTATATAGTGATATGGAGCATGCTGGTGTAACCTGGGTATCTTCTGTATATAATGATATATGTACAGCTGGTATAAATTATATATCTTCTTGTATATAGTGATATGGAGCATGCTGGTATAACCTGGGTATCTTCTGTATATAATTATATATGTACAGCTGGTATAAATTATATTTCTTCTTGTATATAGTGATTTGGAGCATGCTGGTATAAACTGGGTATCTTCTGTATATAATTATATATGTACAGCTGGTATAAGTTATACATCTTCTTGTATATAGTGATATGGAGCATACTGGTATAACCTGGGTATCTTCTGTATATAATGATATATGTACAGCTGGTATAAATTATATATCTTCTTGTATATAGTGATATGGAGCATGCTGGTATAACCTGGGTATCTTCTGTATATAATTATATATGTACAGCTGGTATAAGTTATACATCTTCTTGTATATAGTGATATGGAGCATGGTGGTATAACCTGGGTATCTTCTGTATATAATTATATATGTATAGCTGGCATAAGTTATACATCTTCTTGTATATAGTGATATGGAGCATGCTGGTATAACCTGGGTATCTTCTGTATATAATTATATATGTACAGCTGGTATAAGTTATACATCTTCTTGTATATAGTGATATGGAGCATGCTGGTATAACCTGGGTATCTTCTGTATATAATTATATATGTACAGCTGGTATAAGTTATACATCTTCTTGCATATAGTGATATGGAGCATGCTGGTATAACCTGGGTATCTTCTGTATATAATTATATACGTACAGCTGGTATAAGTTATACATCTTCTTGTATATAGTGATATGGAGCGTGCTGGTATAACCTGGGTATCTCCTGTATATAATTATATATGTACAGCTGGTATAAGTTACACATCTTCTTGTATATAGTGATATGGAGCATGCTGGTATAACCTGGGTATCTTCTGTATATAATTATATATGTACAGCTGGTATAAGTTACACATCTTCTTGTATATAGTGATATGGATCACGCTGGTATAACCTGGGTATCTTCTGTATATAATGATATATGTACAGCTGGTATAAGTTATACATCTTCTTGTATATAGTGATATGGAGCATGCTGGTATAACCTGGGTATCTTCTGTATATAATTATATATGTACAGCTGGTATAAGTTAAACATCTTCCTGATATATAGCGATATGGAGCATGCTGGTATAACCTGGGTATCTTCTGTTTATAATTATATATGAACAGCTGGTATAAGTTATACATCTTCTTGTATATAGTGATATGGAGCATGCTGGTATAACCTGGGTATCTTCTATATATAATTATATATGTACAGCTGGTATAAGTTTTACATCTTCTTGTATATAGTGATATGGAGCGTGCTGGTATAACCTGGGTATCTTCTGTATATAATTATATATGTACAGCTGGTATAATGTATACATCTTCTTGTATATAGTGATATGGAGCATGCTGGTATAACCTGGGTATCTTCTGTATAGAATATATATGTACAGCTGGTATAAGTTATACATCTTCTTGTATATAGTGATATGGGGCATGCTGGTATAACCTGGGTATCTTCTGTATATAATTATATATGTACAGCTGGTATAAGTTATACATCTTCTTGTATATAGTGATATGGAGCATGCTGGTATAACCTGGGTATCTTCTATATATAATTATATATGTACAGCTGGTATAAGTTATACATCTTCTTGTATATAGTGATATGGAGCATGCTGGTATAACCTGGGTATCTTCTGTATATAATTATATATGTACAGCTGGTATAAGTTTTACATCTTCTTGTATATAGTGATATGGAGCGTGCTGGTATAACCTGGGTATCTTCTGTATATAATTATATATGTACAGCTGGTATAATTTATACATCTTCTTGTATATAGTGATATGGAGCATGCTGGTATAACCTGGGTATCTTCTGTATAGAATATATATGTACAGCTGGTATAAGTTATACATCTTCTTGTATATAGTGATATGGGGCATGCTGGTATAACCTGGGTATCTTCTGTATATAATTATATATGTACAGCTGGTATAAGTTATACATCTTCTTGTATATAGTGATATGGAGCATGCTGGTATAACCTGGGTATCTTCTATATATAATTATATATGTACAGCTGGTATAAGTTATACATCTTCTTGTATATAGTGATATGGAGCATGCTGGTATAACCTGGGTATCTTCTATATATAATTATATATGTACAGCTGGTATAAGTTATACATCTTCTTGTATATAGTGATATGGAGCATGCTGGTATAACCTGGGTATCTTCTGTATATAATTATATATGTCTAGCTGGTATCAGTTATACATCTTCTTGTATATAGTGATATGGAGCATGCTGGTATAACCTGGGTATCTTCTGTATATAATTATATATGTACATTGGTTGTGAGTTACACATCTTCTTGTATATAGTGATATGGAGCATGCTGGTATAACCTGGGTATCTCCTGTATATAATTATATATGTACAGCTGGTATAAGTTATACATCTTCTTGTATATAGTGATATGGAGCATGCTGGTATAACCTGGTATCTTCTGTATATAATTATATATGTACAGCTGGTATAAGTTATATATCTTCTTGTGTATATAGTGATATGAAGCATGCTGGTATAACCTGGATATCTTCTGTATATAATTATATATGTACAGCTGGTATAAGTTACACATCTTCTTGTATATAGTGATATGGAGCATGCTGGTATAACCTGGGTATCTTCTGTATATAATTATATATGTACAGCTGGTATAAGTTGTACATCTTCTTGTATATAGTGATATGGATCACGCTGGTATAACCTGGGCATTTTCTGTATATAATTATATATGTACAGCTGGTATAAGTTATACATCTTCCTGTATATAGTGATATGGAGCATGCTGGTATAACCTGGGTATCTTCTGTATATAATTATATATGTACAGCTGGTATAAGTTATACATCTTCTTGTATATAGTGATATGGAGCATGCTGGTATAACCTGGGTATCTTCTATATATAATTATATATGTACAGCTGGTATAAGTTATACATCTTCTTGTATATAGTGATATGGAGCATGCTGGTATAACCTGGGTATCTTCTGTATATAATTATATATGTACAGCTGGTATAAGTTTTACATCTTATTGTATATAGTGATATGGAGCGTGCTGGTATAACCTGGGTATCTTCTGTATATAATTATATATGTACAGCTGGTATAATGTATACATCTTCTTGTATATAGTGATATGGAGCATGCTGGTATAACCTGGGTATCTTCTGTATAGAATATATATGTACAGCTGGTATAAGTTATACATCTTCTTGTATATAGTGATATGGGGCATGCTGGTATAACCTGGGTATCTTCTGTATATAATTATATATGTACAGCTGGTATAAGTTTTACATCTTCTTGTATATAGTGATATGGAGCGTGCTGGTATAACCTGGGTATCTTCTGTATATAATTATATATGTACAGCTGGTATAATTTATACATCTTCTTGTATATAGTGATATGGAGCATGCTGGTATAAGCTGGGTATCTTCTGTATAGAATATATATGTACAGCTGGTATAAGTTATACATCTTCTTGTATATAGTGATATGGGGCATGCTGGTATAACCTGGGTATCTTCTGTATATAATTATATATGTACAGCTGGTATAAGTTATACATCTTCTTGTATATAGTGATATGGAGCATGCTGGTATAACCTGGGTATCTTCTATATATAATTATATATGTACAGCTGGTATAAGTTATACATCTTCTTGTATATAGTGATATGGAGCATGCTGGTATAACCTGGGTATCTTCTATATATAATTATATATGTACAGATGGTATAAGTTATACATCTTCTTGTATATAGTGATATGGAGCATGCTGGTTTAACCTGGGTATCTTCTGTATATAATTATATATGTACATTGGTTGTGAGTTACACATCTTCTTGTATATAGTGATATGGAGCATGCTGGTATAACCTGGGTATCTCCTGTATATAATTATATATGTACAGCTGGTATAAGTTATACATCTTCTTGTATATAGTGATATGGAGCATGCTGGTATAACCTGGTATCTTCTGTATATAATTATATATGTACAGCTGGTAAAAGTTATAAATCTTCTTGTGTATATAGTGATATGAAGCATGCTGGTATAACCTGGATATCTTCTGTATATAATTATATATGTACAGCTGGTATAAGTTATACATCTTCTTGTATATAGTGATATGGAGCATGCTGGTATAACCTGGGTATCTTCTGTATATAATTATATATGTACAGCTGGTATAAGTTGTACATCTTCTTGTATATAGTGATATGGATTACGCTGGTATAACCTGGGCATCTTCTGTATATAATTATATATGTACAGCTGGTATAAGTTATACATCTTCCTGTATATAGTGATATGGAGCATGCTGGTATAACCTGGGTATCTTCTGTATATAATTATATATGTACAGCTGGTATAAGTTATACATCTTCTTGTATATAGTGATTTGGAGCATGTTGGTATAACCTGGGTATCTCCTGTATATAATTATATATGTACAGCTGGTATAAGTTATACATCTTCTTATATATAGTGATATGGAGCATGCTGGTATAACCTGGGTATCTCATGTATATAATTATATATGTACAGCTGGTATAAGTTATACATCTTCTTGTATATAGTGATATGGAGCATGCTGGTATAACCTGGTATCTTCTGTATATAATTATATATGTACAGCTGGTATAAGTTATATATCTTCTTGTGTATATAGTGATATGAAGCATGCTGGTATAACCTGGATATCTTCTGTATATAATTATATATGTACAGCTGGTATAAGTTACACATCTTCTTGTATATAGTGATATGGAGCATGCTGGTATAACCTGGGTATCTTCTGTATATAATTATATATGTACAGCTGGTATAAGTTGTACATCTTCTTGTATATAGTGATATGGATCACGCTGGTATAACCTGGGTATCTCCTGTATATAATTATATATGTACAGCTGGTATAAGTTATACATCTTCTTGTATATAGTGATATGGAGCATGCTGGTATAACCTGGGTATCTCCTGTATATAATTATATATGTACACCTGGTATAAGTTATACATCTTCTTATATATAGTGTTATGGAGCATGCTGGTATAACCTGGGTATCTTCTGTATATAATTATATATGTACAGCTGGTATAAGTTATACATCTTGTATATAGTGATATGGAGCATGCTGGTATAACCTGGGTACCTTCTGTATATAATTATATATGTACAGCTGGTATAAGTTATACATCTTCTTGTTTATAGTGATATGGAGCATGCTGGAATAACCTGGGTATCTTCTATATATAATTATATATGTACAGCTGGTATAAGTTATACATCTTCTTGTATATAGTGATATGGAGCATGCTGGTATAACCTGGGTATCTTCTGTATATAATTATATATGTCTAGCTGGTATCAGTTATACATCTTCTTGTATATAGTGATATGGAGCATGCTGGTATAACCTGGGTATCTTCTGTATATAATTATATATGTACATTGGTTATGAGTTACACATCTTCTTGTATATAGTGATATGGAGCATGCTGGTATAACCTGGGTATCTCCTGTATATAATTATATATGTACAGCTGGTATAAGTTATACATCTTCTTGTATATAGTGATATGGAGCATGCTGGTATAACCTGGTATCTTCTGTATATAATGATATATGTACAGCTGGTATAAGTTATATATCTTCTTGTGTATATAGTGATATGAAGCATGCTGGTATAACCTGGATATCTTCTGTATATAATTATATATGTACAGCTGGTATAAGTTACACATCTTCTTGTATATAGTGACATGGAGCATGCTGGTATAACCTGGGTATCTTCTGTATATAATTATATATGTACAGCTGGTATAAGTTGTACATCTTCTTGTATATAGTGATATGGATCACGCTGGTATAACCTGGGCATCTTCTGTATATAATTATATATGTACAGCTGGTATAAGTTATACATCTTCCTGTATATAGTGATATGGAGCATGCTGGTATAACCTGGGTATCTTCTGTATATAATTATATATGTACAGCTGGTATAAGTTATACATCTTCTTGTATATAGTGATATGGAGCATGCTGGTATAACCTGGGTATCTCCTGTATATAATTATATATGTACAGCTGGTATAAGTTATACATCTTCTTATATATGGTGATATGGAGCATGCTGGTATAACCTGGGTATCTTCTGTATATAATTATATATGTACAGCTGGTATAAGTTATACATCTTCTTGTATATAGTGATATGGAGCATGCTGGTATAACCTGGGCATCTTCTGTATATAATTATATATGTACAGCTGGTATAAGTTATACATCTTCTTGTATATAGTGATATGGAGGGTGCTGGTATAACCTGGGTATCTTCTTTATATAATTATATATGTATAGCTGGTATAAGTTATACATCTTCTTGAATACAGTGATATGGGGCATGCTGGTATATCCTGGGTATCTCCTGTATATAATTATATATGTACAGCTGGTGTAAGTTATACATCTTCCTGTATATAGTGATATGGAGCATGCTGGTATAACCTGGGTATCTCCTGTATATAATTATATATGTACAGCTGGTATAAGTTACACATCTTCTTGTATATAGTGATATGGAGCATGCTGGTATAACCTGGGTATCTCCTGTATATAATTATATATGTACAGCTGGTATAAGTTATACATCTTCTTGTATATAGTGATATGGAGCATGCTGGTATAACCTGGTATCTTCTGTATATAATTATATATGTACAGCTGGTATAAGTTATATATCTTCTTGTGTATATAGTGATATGAAGCATGCTGGTATAACCTGGATATCTTCTGTATATAATTATATATGTACAGCTGGTATAAGTTATAAATCTCCTTGTATATAGTGATATGGAGTATGCTGGTATAACATGGGTATCTTCTATATATAATTATATATGTACAGCTGGTATAAGTTATACATCTTCTTCTATATAGAGTTATGGAGCATGCTGGTATAACCTGGGTATCTCCTGTATATAATTATATATGTACAGCTGGTATAAGTTATACATCTTCTTATATATAGTGATATGAAGCATGCTGGTATAACCTGGGTATCTCCTGTATATAATTATATATGTACAGCTGGTATAAGTTATACATCTTCTTGTATATAGTGATATGGAGCATGCTGGTATAACCTGGATATCTTCTGTATATAATTATATATGTACAGCTGGTATAAGTTACACATCTTCTTGTATATAGTGATATGGAGCATGCTGGTATAACCTGGGTATCTTCTGTATATAATTATATATGTACAGCTGGTATAAGTTGTACATCTTCTTGTATATAGTGATATGGATCACGCTGGTATAACCTGGGCATCTTCTGTATATAATTATATATGTACAGCTGGTATAAGTTATACATCTTCCTGTATATAGTGATATGGAACATGCTGGTATAACCTGGGTATCTTCTGTATATAATTATATATGTACAGCTGGTATAAGTTATACATCTTCTTGTATATAGTGATATGGAGCATGCTGGTATAACCTGGGTATCTCCTGTATATAATTATATATGTACACCTGGTATAAGTTATACATCTTCTTATATATAGTGTTATGGAGCATGCTGGTATAACCTGGGTATCTTCTGTATATAATTATATATGTACAGCTGGTATAAGTTATACATCTTCTTGTATATAGTGATATGGAGCATGCTGGTATAACCTGGGTATCTTCTATATATAATTATATATGTACAGCTGGTATAAGTTATACATCTTCTTGTATATAGTGATATGGAGCATGCTGGTATAACCTGGGTATCTTCTGTATATAATTAAATATGTCTAGCTGGTATCAGTTATACATCTTCTTGTATATAGTGATATGGAGCATGCTGGTATAACCTGGGTATCTTCTGTATATAATTATATATGTACATTGGTTATGAGTTACACATCTTCTTGTATATAGCGATATGGAGCATGCTGGTATAACCTGGGTATCTCCTGTATATAATTATATATGTACAGCTGGTATAAGTTATACATCTTCTTGTATATAGTGATATGGAGCATGCTGGTATAACCTGGTATCTTCTGTATATAATTATATATGTACAGCTGGTATAAGTTATATATCTTCTTGTGTATATAGTGATATGAAGCATGCTGGTATAACCTGGATATCTTCTGTATATAATTATATATGTAC
This sequence comes from Rhinoderma darwinii, assembly GCF_050947455.1. Lineage (NCBI taxonomy): Eukaryota > Metazoa > Chordata > Amphibia > Anura > Rhinodermatidae > Rhinoderma > Rhinoderma darwinii. The sequence goes on along the minus strand of NW_027464194.1, from coordinate 17,952 downwards.
AGCTGGTATAAGTTACACATCTTCTTGTATATAGTGATATGGAGCATGCTGGTATAACCTGGGTATCTTCTGTATATAATTATATATGTACAGCTGGTATAAGTTGTACATCTTCTTGTATATAGTGATATGGATCACGCTGGTATAACCTGGGCATCTTCTGTATATAATTATATATGTACAGCTGGTATAAGTTATACATCTTCCTGTATATAGTGATATGGAGCATGCTGGTATAACCTGGGTATCTTCTGTATATAATTATATATGTACAGCTGGTATAAGTTATACATCTTCTTGTATATAGTGATATGGAGCATGCTGGTATAACCTGGGTATCTCCTGTATATAATTATATATGTACAGCTGGTATAAGTTATACATCTTCTTATATATGGTGATATGGAGCATGCTGGTATAACCTGGGTATCTTCTGTATATAATTATATATGTACAGCTGGTATAAGTTATACATCTTCTTGTATATAGTGATATGGAGGGTGCTGGTATAACCTGGGTATCTTCTTTATATAATTATATATGTATAGCTGGTATAAGTTATACATCTTCTTGTATACAGTGATATGGGGCATGCTGGTATATCCTGGGTATCTCCTGTATATAATTATATATGTACAGCTGGTGTAAGTTATACATCTTCCTGTATATAGTGATATGGAGCATGCTGGTATAACCTGGGTATCTCCTGTATATAATTATATATGTACAGCTGGTATAAGTTACACATCTTCTTGTATATAGTGATATGGAGCATGCTGGTATAACCTGGGTATCTTCTGTACATAATTATATATGTACAGCTGGTATAAGTTGTACATCTTCTTGTATATAGTGATATGGATCACGCTGGTATAACCTGGGCATCTTCTGTATATAATGATATATGTACAGCTGGTATAAGTTATACATCTTCCTGTATATAGTGATATGGAGCATGCTGGTATAACCTGGGTATCTTCTGTATATAATTATATATGTACAGCTGGTATAAGTTATACATCTTCTTGCATATAGTGATATGGAGCATGCTGGTATAACCTGGGTATCTTCTATATATAATTATATATGTACAGCTGGTATAAGTTATACATCTTCTTGTATATAGTGATATGAAGCATGCTGGTATAACCTGGGTATCTCCTGTATATAATTATATATGTACAGCTGGTATAAGTTATACATCTTCTTGTATATAGTGATATGGAGCATGCTGGTATAACCTGGTATCTTCTGTATATAATTATATATGTACAGCTGGTATAAGTTATATATCTTCTTGTGTATATAGTGATATGAAGCATGCTGGTATAACCTGGATATCTTCTGTATATAATTATATATGTACAGCTGGTATAAGTTATAAATCTCCTTGTATATAGTGATATGGAGTATGCTGGTATAACATGGGTATCTTCTATATATAATTATATATGTACAGCTGGTATAAGTTATACATCTTCTTGTATATAGTGATATGGAGCATGCTGGTATAACCTGGGTATCTTCTGTATATAATTGTATATGTACAGCTGGTATAAGTTATACATCTTCTTGTATATAGTGATATGGAGTATGCTGGTATAACCTGGGTATCTTCTATATATAATTATATATGTACAGCTGGTATAAGTTATACATCTTCTTGTATATAGTGATATGGAGCATGCTGGTATAACCTGGGTATCTTCTATATATAATTATATATGTACAGCTGGTATAAGTTATACATCTTCTTGTATATAGTGATATGGAGCATGCTGGTATAACCTGGGTATCTTCTGTATATAATTGTATATGTACAGCTGGTATAAGTTATACATCTTCTTGTATATAGTGATATGGAGTATGCTGGTATAACCTGGGTATCTTCTATATATAATTATATATGTACAGCTGGTATAAGTTATACATCTTCTTGTATATAGTGATATGGAGCATGCTGGTATAACCTGGGTATCTTCTGTATATAACTGTATATGTACAGCTGGTATAAGTTATACATCTTCTTGTATATAGTGATATGGAGCATGCTGGTATAACCTGGGTATCTTCTGTATATAATTATATATGTACAGCTGGTATAAGTTATACATCTTCTTGTATATACTGATATGGAGCATGCTGGTATAACCTGGGTATCTTCTATATATAATTATATATGTACAGCTGGTATAAGTTATACATCTTCTTGTATATAGGGATATGGAGCATGCTGGTATAACCTGGGTATCTTCAGTATATAATTATATATGTACAGCAGGTATAAGTTATACATCTTCTTGTATATAGTGATATGGAGTATGCTGGTATAACCTGGGTATCTTCTATATATAATTATATATGTACAGCTGGTATAAGTTATACATCTTCTTGTATATAGTGATATGGAGCATGCTGGTATAACCTGGGTATCTTCTGTATATAACTGTATATGTACAGCTGGTATAAGTTATACATCTTCTTGTATATAGTGATATGGAGCATGCTGGTATAACCTGGGTATCTTCTGTATATAATTATATATGTACAGCTGGTATAAGTTATACATCTTCTTGTATATACTGATATGGAGCATGCTGGTATAACCTGGGTATCTTCTATATATAATTATATATGTACAGCTGGTATAAGTTATACATCTTCTTGTATATAGGGATATGGAGCATGCTGGTATAACCTGGGTATCTTCAGTATATAATTATATATGTACAGCAGGTATAAGTTATACATCTTCTTGTGTATAGTGATATGGAGCATGCTGGTATAACCTGGGTATCTTCTGTATATAATTATATATGTACAGCTGGTATAAGTTATACATCTTCTTGTATATAGTGATATGGAGCATGCTAGTATAACCTGGGTATCTTCTGTATATAATTATATATGTACAGCTGGTATAATTTATACATCTTCTTGTATATAGTGATATGGGGCATGCTAGTATAACCTGGGTATCTTCTGTATATAATTATATATGTACAGCTGGTATAAGTTATACATCTTCTTGTATATAGTGATATGGGGCATGCTGGTATAACCTGGGTATCTTCTGTATATAATTATATATGTACAGCTGGTATAAGTTATACATCTTCTTGTATATAGTGATATGGAGCATGCTGGTATAACCTGGGTATATTCTGTATATAATGATATATGTACAGCTGGTATAAGTTATACATCTTCTTGTATATAGTGATGTGGAGCATGCTGGTATAACCTGGGTATCTTCTGTAGATAATTATATATGTACAGCTGGTATAAGTTATACATCTTCTTGTATATAGTGATATGGAACATGCTGGTATAAACTGGGTATCTCCTGTATATAATTATATATGTACAGCTGGTATAAGTTATACATCTTCTTGTATATAGTGATATGGAGCATGCTGGTATAACCTGGGTATCTTCTGTATATAATGATATATGTACAGCTGGTATAAGTTATACATCTTCTTGTATATAGTGATGTGGAGCATGCTGGTATAACCTGGGTATCTTCTGTATATAATTATATATGTACAGCTGGTATAAGTTATACATCTTCTTGTATATAGTGATATGGAACATGCTGGAATAAACTGGGTATCTCCTGTATATAATTATATATGTACAGCTGGTATAAGTTATACATCTTCTTGTATATAGTGATATGGAGCATTGCTGGTATAACCTGGGTATCTTCTGTATATAATGATATATGTACAGCTGGTATAAGTTATACATCTTTCTTGTATATAGTGATGTGGAGCATGCTGGTATAACCTGGGTATCTTCTGTATATAATTATATATGTACAGCTGGTATAAGTTATACATCTTCTTGTATATAGTGATATGGAGCATGCTGGTATAACCTGGGTATCTTCTATATATAATTATATATGTACAGCTGGTATAAGTTATACATCTTCTTGTATATAGTGATATGGAGCATGCTGGTATAACCTGGGTATCTTCTGTATATAATTATATATGTACAGCTGGTATAAGTTATACATCTTCTTGTATATACTGATATGGAGAATGCTGGTATAACCTGGGTATCTTCTATATATAATTATATATGTACAGCTGGTATAAGTTATACATCTTCTTGTATATAGGGATATGGAGCATGCTGGTATAACCTGGGTATCTTCAGTATATAATATATATGTACAGCAGGTATAAGTTATACATCTTCTTGTGTATAGTGATATGGAGCATGCTGGTATAACCTGGGTATCTTCTGTATATAATTATATATGTACAGCTGGTATAAGTTATACATCTTCTTGTATATAGTGATATGGAGCATGCTGGTATAACCTGGGTATCTTCTGTATATAATTATATATGTACAGCTGGTATAATTTATACATCTTCTTGTATATAGTGATATGGAGCATGCTGGTATAACCTGGGTATCTTCTGTATAGAATATATATGTACAGCTGGTATAGTTATACATCTTCTTGTATATAGTGATATGGGGCATGCTGGTATAACCTGGGTATCTTCTGTATATAATTATATATGTACAGCTGGTATAAGTTATACATCTTCTTGTATATAGTGATATGGAGCATGCTGGTATAACCTGGGTATATTCTGTATATAATGATATATGTACAGCTGGTATAAGTTATACATCTTCTTGTATATAGTGATGTGGAGCATGCTGGTATAACCTGGGTATCTTCTGTATATAATTATATATGTACAGCTGGTATAAGTTATACATCTTCTTGTATATAGTGATATGGAACATGCTGGTATAGCCTGGGTATCTTCTGTATATAATTATATATGTACAGCTGGTATAAGTTATACATATTCTTGTATATAGTGATATGGAGCACGCTGGTATAAACTGGGTATCTCCTGTATATAATTATATATGTACAGCTGGTATAAGTTATACATCTTCTTGTATATAGTGATATGGAGCATACTGGTATAACCTGGGTATCTCCTGTATATAATGATATATGTACAGCTGGTATAAGTTATACATCTTCTTGTACATAGTGATATGGGGCATGCTGGTATAGCCTGGGTATCTTCTGTATATAATTATGTATGTACGGCTGGTATAAGTTATACATCTTCTTGTATACAGTGATATGGAGCATGCTGGTATAACCTGGGTATCTTCTGTATATAATTATATATGTACAGCTGGTATAAGTTATACATCTTCCTGTATATAGTGATCTGGAGCATGCTGGTATAACCTGGGTATCTTCTGTATATAATTATATATGTACAGCTGGTATAAGTTATACATCTTCTTGTATATGGTGATATGGAGCATGCTGGTATAACCCAGGAAATGCTCGTATATCTTCTTTGGAAAACCATGTTTGCAGTTTTGTAGGTAAAAATATAAATAAATGAGGGAAAGTTATTGAAAATCCGTAACTAAAACATGACAAATAAAGAATTTGGTGGTTTTAAAATCACAAGATCCTCTGAATATCGCGCGTGTTTTCTTCTTTTCTGCATTATGTACAGACGATTCTTTCAGATCTTATTCACTGCAGCAGGACATTCGTCCATTGTGATAAATCGTAGTCAATGTGGAAGAAGAAACAATAACACGTCCTGGATGTAGACATGGCACCACAAAAACCACAAAAAGTGGCTTCTTTTTATTTCCTTTTTTAGCCGCTTTTTTCATGAAATATTTACAGCATCTCCCAACACGTGAATCCCTATTTTCGATACATTTTAAGCCACAACCCCAATCCATTTAGGAATGTATTTAAAATCTTCCAGAAATGCAGACGTTTGGGCGCCCTTCCATAAACCTCACCACTTTTTAGGACAATTCTGCAAAAATGTGGACTGCTGCAGCCTATTAGGAGAACTGGGACCCTTGACCATCTTTGTTCATTTACGCCAATCGTTTCGTCTTCAATGAATCAATTGGAAGGGGTATTTTCACCTGAAGGGTGCTGGTCCCACCTCCGTGTCACCGATTCATACTGGCCGCTTCCCCCATAGTACTCGTTGCAGCACTCAAATGTTTCCATCACTCCCAATGACATTAGTGGAGAGGGCCGAGTAAAAGTGGCAGCGTGGCCCTTGTTCGCCAATTCACAGCATCCCTAAAAGATGAAGGTCTCGAAGGTGGGACTTGTCAAGCATTTATGGCAGATCCGGTGGATAATATAGGAATGGCCCTTTAAGTTGATGCCATTGGCTAAAAGGTAAAAGAAAATGAAATAAAATAATTTACCCAGATAAATATGAGATTTACATTTCTCCGCTACGGACATCGGTTCCTGGAATTCTGTTTTGGTGATAAATTAATTTGCACCTCTTATTGCTGAAAAGATGATATCGCTGCTCAGACAGGCGGCTCCGTGCATTAAGTGCAAGACTTTAATTAAAAAAGGCAATTTAATTTCAGAAGATCCCGCAGAAAACATTGTGTTTAATCAAGACGCAAATAAAGCGTCCCCGTCTCCACAGCGCCGAGAGCGTTCATTTAGTCCTCGATAAATATACATGACCGTATTAGTCGTCTCTCATGAGAAATAAGCGCCGTCGTTTATATTAAGTTGCGGGTTATGGAGCGAAGTTTTCTTTCGTTTTGAGCGCGTATGACGACACAAGAGCGGCGGAGGCTTAAATCCCAGGTGCTCGTAGGAATACAATGTTGAGCTTTGTAACAATCGAATGTGGAATGTATTAATCTCCACGGCGTCCTCCTGTAATGAGTCGACGGAGGTGATGAGGATCGACTTTCATTACTTCTCCGGAACGAGATGAAGCGGTCGGATTCTTCACTTTATGAATCTCTGATCATGTTACATATCATGATTGAAAAAAATGTGTCCGGAACGTTAAAGGGAGCTTGTCACCGGGTCAAACCCCTTTAAATGAAGGCACGTGTAATAAATCCAATTGCCCCAATTAGTTCATTGCATTAGGGCATATTATATAGCCCCTCCCCCAACTTAGTGCCAACCGAGGGACCAAAACTAAGCATGTACCTTATCTGTCTCCCAAATAGGGGTCACATGATCCTGTAAACTCCCCAAAAGCACAAATGACATACAATGGAATACATGCAATATTGGCTGCCAAAATGAAGCAAACACTGTATACTTATTCAGCTACAACCCCACAATTGGATCAGTGAACAGCACCAATAGGGTTCACATGATGCCCCTTAACTCAAGCCACAAATTTCTGATAAACGCGCTCTAGGCAATGACATCCCAGAGAAGATGTGTGGTGGCCCGTGGGTGGCGGGGAATGCAGGAACCCAAAATGGTGGATACTGGGCTCTCTGTCTTGTGTCACGGTGGTATTTTGCCTTGCAGGCCTTCCCACCTCCCAGGGACACACACACACAGTGATAAGGGGGTTGCACAAGATGATGATGATGACTGTTGTTTCCCCCGGGGCACTCCCTTGGTGGCTGACTCCTGTCTGGTGTTATTTGGGGTGCCCTTGGTGTAGAGTGCAAATAGAAGACAGGAGACGGTGGTGGCAGTTAATCAGGAGAGCTTGCAGCACACTTTTACTTTTCAAGATGGAGATTGTACAATACAAATATGTCATCCAAATTCAGCTCAATCAGTGTAGCCCAATACTAAATGCAGGAGTGCTATTATCTCTCTACTCACAGTCTCTCTTTCTGGACTCTTCTGGCTCCTTGAGCTGTTATTCCAATAAATCTCTTTAGGCCTGTCTTTCTCTGTAATCCGCAAATGGCTGAACTCAGGAGCACCTTCCCTGTGCCTCCTGCTGCATCCCCTCCTAGCTCACCACTCTCCAATTAACTCCTCCCAGCTTCTGTTACATTATAGAAAAACACTCCGCATAGGCTGAAACACAATGTCATAACATTTCTGAACCTGTAGATGGCAGCATAACACAACACATGAAGACAAACATAGTTTTCATAGTAGTGCTCCTGTGGGACACTACATACACCCCCTCTTTAAATAAAGCCGTCCTCGGCGTCCGACTCTCCAGGCGGCAGGTTAACCTAAAACAAAGGTTAATCACAATTGCAATAATAAACTAAGAGTCCATACAGTCTCTGAGGAATATGAGGATATAATGCTGAACAGGGAAAATGTCCAAGAGTCCTTGTCATATGAACTGGGGAAAATGAAGGGCTTGTTACCCAATTGGGATGTAAACAATACAATGTCTCTGGTGAAGGATAATCCAAAAATGAAGTCTCAGATTCAACAGTTCAATCTTGATATCGAGCTGGCATCTTACCTCGGGTAGCTCTATCAGATCTCCTCAGGGGCTCCTCTATAACAATTTCAGGGTCCCTGGATTCCTCTGGACCAGGCCGGAACTCGGATGACGAGGTCACTTGGTCTTCGCCGGGATCAAGAACAGTTCTTGGAACAAAAACAGACAGCCAAGATTGGAACAGCCAATCAAGAGGGGACATACTAGTTGTTGGCAGTAGCGGTTCAGCTGCAGGAGATTTCTCAGTTGTCTGTGGTTCTGCTGGTACCTCTTCCTTTAGGCAGAGCTTGAGACGATTACGGTGGACGACTTGGGAATCTCGGCCTTCGCGCACAATCTCATAGACATCAGTCCCAGGGTGCGGGATGGACTTAATTGTGTATGGTTCTTTCTGCCACTTGCTGTCCAACTTACTTGAACGATGGTTGTTTTTCAGCCACACACGGTCTCCAATTTGGAAGGGTTCTGCTTCGGCCTTTTGATCAAAACCTGCTTGTTGCCTTTGACGAGCATCTTCCATCCGTCTTTCCACAATCTCGTTGGCTTCAGCCAGGCGACGCTGGTGATCACTCACCCACTCTGTGTTTGGCAGGGGGTTGATAGTATCTGGAACTTCGACATCCATGGCCAAGTCCGAAGGCAATTTGCCCTGACGGCCAAACAGGAGATAGTAAGGAGTGTACCCTGTGGAGCAGTGCACAGTGTTGTTATACAGGTACACCAATTCTGGCAGGAGAGTCGGCCAATCAGCCCTCTTCTGGGACGGAACAGTTCTTAACATCCCAATAAGAGTCTGGTTCATCTTTTCACATAAGCCATTACCTTGTGGATGATAAGCGGTAGTTCTCAGCTTCTGACAGCCATAGAGGGAACACAACTCGTGGAACAGTTGAGACTCAAATGCGGAACCACGATCAGTCAGGATCTTGTCCGGACAGCCATAGGGGAGTACAAAATTCTTCCAAAAGATGGCAGCGGTGGTCTTGGCAGTCAGGTCTTTCACTGGCATAGCTACCACGAACTTCGTATAGTGGTCAATTATAGTTATAGCATAAGTATACCCAGTGCGGCTTGGTTCAAACTTGACATGGTCAATGGCTACCAGTTCCAGCGGTCTATGACTGATGATGGGGTGAAGTGGGGCTCTCTGGTCATGACGCTCTCCTCGGCTCTGAGCACAGGTGGGACATTCTCGGCACCACTTCTCTATGTCGTCTCTCATGCCAATCCAGTAAAATCGTCGGCGTATGGTATCTTCCGTTTTATGAACCCCAAAGTGTCCCGATCTGTCATGGTAGGCTTCCAAGATGGATTTGGAATCTCGCCGGGGTACCACAATTTGATGTAGACGCTCACCCGTTACTGGATCCAGGGCAGTCCTCTGTAGTAGACCTCTGGACACGAAAAGTCGATTCCTCAGTCTCCATAGACAAATTAATTCCTGATCAGCTTGACCTCTACGTATTCGGTCCGGAGTCCTCTTCTGAAGAAGGGAAGTCTGCAATTCCTGTAGGTTTCTACTCTCCCGTTGGAATCTAGCCCACTGTCTGGAATCTTGGGAGCAGTCAGGAACATTTGGTTGCGGATGTTCGTTTCGCTTCCTCTGAGCGATCACCGAATTCTGGGTTGCAAACTGAGCATAGAATGTAGGCATCTCTACCTCTTCCCATTCATCATTACATCGGACCAGTTCTTCACCCACAGGCAAACGGGATAAGGCATCGGCATTCACGTTGGACGCACCAGTCCGGTACTTGATCACAAACTGATAATTCGCCAGTCTGGATGCCCATCGCTGTTCAAGAGCTCCCAGTCGCGCTGTATCCAAGTGGGCCAGCGGATTATTATCCGTGAAGACGATGAAGGGTGTTGCAGCCAGGTAATCTTTAAATTTTTCGGTCACTGCCCACACAAGGGCCAGGAATTCCAGCTTAAAGGAACTATAATTCTGGTCGTTCCGTTCAGCGCCTCGAAGACCTCTGCTGGCATAAGCGATGACTCTCTCTTTCTGGTCCTGTACCTGCGACAGGACGGCCCCCAATCCCTTCTGGCTGGCATCAGTATACAGCCTAAAGGGTTGGTTGTAGTCAGGATATCCCAGGATAGGTGGTTCGGTTAACAGCTGCTTCAGCTTCTGGAAAGCGGCTTCATGGGCTTCAGCCCACTCAATCGGGATCCTTCTCTTCATAGCTTCCTTGGAGTGACCTCTTAACAATCCCTGGAGGGGTTCTGCAATCTGGGCAAAGTGTGGGATGAACCGTCTATAATACCCTGCAAATCCCAAGAAACTTCTCACCTCCTTGACTGTGGTAGGGGCTGGCCAGCTCTTTACTGCTGCTACTTTGCCTGGATCAGGAACCACTCCTTCTGCACTCACGACATGGCCTAAGTAATGGACTTCCGGCTTCAGGAGATGACACTTGGAGGGTTTCACTTTCAGGCCATATTTGATGAGGGTTTTGAGGACTTCTGCCAGGTGCTGTAGGTGTTCCTCATAAGTCTTTGAGTAGATGATTACGTCGTCCAGGTACAAGAGGACGGTCTCGAAGTTTTGGTGACCCAGGCAGCGTTCCATCAGCCTCTGGAAGGTTCCCGGGGCATTGCATAGCCCAAAGGGCATACAATTAAACTCGAACAACCCCATGGGAGTAGTGAAAGCAGTCTTTTCCCTATCTTCGGGAGCCATAGGTACCTGCCAATACCCGCTGGTCAAATCCAGAGTTGAGAAGTAGGCAGCAGACCCCAAAGCAGTCAGGGATTCTTCAATGCGTGGCAGGGGATACGCATCCTTGTGAGTGATATTATTGATTTTGCGGTAGTCCACGCAGAATCTAATGTTGCCATCCTTCTTTTTCACCAGGACTAGGGGTGCAGCCCATGGACTGTAGCTCTCCCGAATCACATCTGCGTCCTTCATCTCCCGAATCATTTTCTTCACTGGCTGGTACATGGCTGGTGGAAGGGGACGGTACCTTTCTTTGATGGGTGGATGGACGCCTGTAGGGATGGTGTGCTCAATGATAGTAGCCTTCCCAAAATCCATAGGATGTTTACTGAAGGCTTGTTGATTGTCTTTGGCCACCATCAGGGCTCCTTCGATCTCCTCTTCGGTAGTATTAGCATCGCCAACATGGATCTCGGTCCACCAGGGTTTTGTTGTCATCTCAGGGGTAACTTGATTCTGGGTAGCTTGCTGGAACACTGTAGTCTCAGGGCTCCAGACATCTTGGAAGAAGACCTGTGAGAGCTTAGCAACTGGACGGTATTTACTCAGTACCACAGCCGTATCACCAATGTTCAGGAGGCGAATAGGTACCCTCCCATTAGAAACAGTCACTAGACTTCTGGCTGCTAGCACGGTCGGATGATCTTCCAGAAGAAGAGGTTCCACAAGGGCCTGGTAATCTTGACCTTGCAAACCTGGACGAGCTCGACACCACAGAATGGTTTCCGTCTCTGGTTCCAGAGTCACTGGTTGTGAGTCCATGATGCGGGCACGGCAGATCTCACCCTTTTCATTCGTGAACCTCTGTTGGGCATTCAAGAGACGGATAGCATGCTGAATTGCATTTTGATTGGAGACAGGGACTGTAGAAAGTGCTCGGTGTAGGGCATCTAGCATCTCTTCATAGCAATTCCTAAGAACATTCATGCCCAGCACCACTGGTGGAAAGTCATCATCCCAGACGTTCACTACAATTACGCCTTGCTGGGGCAGTTCAGTTTCTCCCATCTGGATCGTGGGTTCCCAGTAGCCCCGATGGGGTATCGATTGTCCATTACTGGCTACAATGTTAAGCCACGTGTCTGGGGGTGGTATCAGCTGGTCGAGGTCCCAGTACTTCTCAAACCAACTTCTCTGCAGAGTGGTGACTTGAGAGCCAGTGTCCAGTAAGGCCGACAGTGGGATCCCATTTAGGTGGATCGTAATCACTGGACACTGCCCAATGTACCGGGGAATCCATTCTGGTGTTGTGGGACCTATTGGTCTTCCTCCCGAGGGGCGGTCCTCTGCCTCGGGGGATTGTCGTTTAACTGACGACATTCTCTTTCAATATGGCCAGCTCTTTGACACCTACGACAAATGGGTCTTCCGGTGGTATCAAATCTGTCAGAAGAGCGTCTACCCCAATTCCGGTAACTTTCCCCTTCTGATCGGTTACTGAACCTGTTACTGGAGTAGCGGCGGCTTTCTTTCTGGCGTTGCTCCATATCTTCCATTTTCTGGCACATTTTACTGAGGCTCTTGGTGAGGACAGCAATTTGGTCCCTCAGTTCACCAACTGGATCTTGAGCTTGCATGTGAGCACACTGAGCTAGTGCAACTTGACTTCCCGCTGCTGTAGGATGATCTACTTGCGACTCCGTAGGAGTCTCTATGGAATAGGGGAAAACTTTGGCTTGAACCGCTGCCGCTTCAGTCCCCAGGATTCTAATTGCGAGCTCTTTAAAGTCCAAGAAGATACAGCTTGGGTTCTGGGAGGCCAACATTCTGAGCTGACTTTTAAGAGCTTCAGATGCAGCTCCTTCAACAAACTGCTCCCTTAAGGCCTTGTCAGCCTCTGCAGCCTCTAAGGGTTCTACTTGCATAATTGCCCGCTGGGCCTCCTGCAGGGATAAAGCAAAGTCTCTCAATGACTCACCGGGCTGCTGCTTCTTTCCAAAGAATCTCATCTTGAGCTCTGCCACAGTCCTTACTTCAAATGTGGCACGCAATCGGTCCAGTATCTGTTCCACTGTTTTTTTCTCTGTTCTGGGCCAGGATTTCACTTCTCTTAATGCTGCGCCCTCTAGTTGTCCTATCAATATCTCAACCCTCTGGTCTGTTGAGACAGGATACAAACGGAACATGGACAGCATCTTCTCTTTGAATTCCCTCAGGGAATGAACTTCGCCTTTGTAGCGAGGAAGCCATGGTGCTCCAAAGTAATAGGGCATAGTGAGTGGCATCACTTGCGCTGTTGGAGGTGACCCACTGGGGCTTGGAGAGCCGTTATCTCCGTCGTCAGACATTTTCTGCAATAAGTCCTACAGTAACCCCTAGCAACGGGTGTTCAATTTCAGGCTATGCACTAAGCCTCTTTTCCAGATATCTTTTCCGGTGTCTCTACACTGTTAACTGCCACTTTTTACTTTAAATCTCATTTACTGGCCTATTCAGGCACTCACCAGCTTTCTCTTAGCTGCTCCGCTGTTTTCGCGGGTTCTCTTGCCCAGCTCCTTGCCACTTCCAATATGGCGGCGACTTGGCGGGAAACTTTTATTCCGGCTGTATCGAAATGTCTGTAACTCTGCTCCGGCTGTGGCGCATCAGCGCTGACTTAGTTCATAAGGCACAGAGGCCATAGATATCCTGTTCGTGACGCCAAAATGATATGTGGTGGCCCGTGGGTGGCGGGGAATGCAGGAACCCAAAATGGTGGATACTGGGCTCTCTGTCTTGTGTCACGGTGGTATTTTGCCTTGCAGGCCTTCCCACCTCCCAGGGACACACACACACAGTGATAAGGGGGTTGCACAAGATGATGATGATGACTGTTGTTTCCCCCGGGGCACTCCCTTGGTGGCTGACTCCTGTCTGGTGTTATTTGGGGTGCCCTTGGTGTAGAGTGCAAATAGAAGACAGGAGACGGTGGTGGCAGTTAATCAGGAGAGCTTGCAGCACACTTTTACTTTTCAAGATGGAGATTGTACAATACAAATATGTCATCCAAATTCAGCTCAATCAGTGTAGCCCAATACTAAATGCAGGAGTGCTATTATCTCTCTACTCACAGTCTCTCTTTCTGGACTCTTCTGGCTCCTTGAGCTGTTATTCCAATAAATCTCTTTAGGCCTGTCTTTCTCTGTAATCCGCAAATGGCTGAACTCAGGAGCACCTTCCCTGTGCCTCCTGCTGCATCCCCTCCTAGCTCACCACTCTCCAATTAACTCCTCCCAGCTTCTGTTACATTATAGAAAAACACTCCGCATAGGCTGAAACACAATGTCATAACATTTCTGAACCTGTAGATGGCAGCATAACACAACACATGAAGACAAACATAGTTTTCATAGTAGTGCTCCTGTGGGACACTACAGATGCACTGATGGAAATTAACTAGTTGGCACAAGCGATTCCACTAAATAGTCTCTCGGACCCCCATCCGTGGACAGCACTGTTCAATAGCGGTTGCTCCTCATCAGTACAGAGCAGGGTTCTGGTTGGTTGAATGTGAAGACTTTGGTGAAGCTCTTGGGAGGTACTGATTTTTCTTGCGGAGATCTGACTGGTAGGTAAACATTGCTTTCTGGCAAAAGTATGCAAATTAGCTCTCCTCCAGAAGGAAAAAGACTGTCTCTCTAGTGTCACCTATAGGTGACTACCCTGTAAGTCAACGTCTGACCCTTTATAGAGCATTGCAAAATGATTTTTTTCCTAGGGAGCATTGCCCTCAAGACTCCATACCTGCTGGATCTCCGCAACGAGAATTAGTTCCTTCCAAGACACCCAGAGTATTTAATACCAAACCTTTAACTATGGACATCATTCTGTTGTTTGATCCAAAATAAAAATAATAATCCGCGTGTCAATATAAAAAAAAAAAAAAAAGAAATGATAGATAAACGCACACATACCATAGAGGGAGCCCCTCCAGCAGAGGGAACAGCTTAGGCTTAGCCAAGGCTAATTTTACAACAGCGCCTGCCTCCCTGATGTCACCGGATCCTACTAAAGCCTCAATATTCCTGCATCACGTGACCCTGACCTAAGAAAATCTCAAACTGCAATTGTCTAATGTGTCCAGTACTTAAAGGTTAGAAAGAAGAGTCTGTTTTTTTCAACTCCTGTCCATGGGTTGTGTCTGGTATTCACTTGAATGTGGCTGAGCTGCAATACCAGACACAGCCATAGAGAAGAGTGGCGCTGTTCCAGGACAACAAAGAAGGCCAATTTTGAAAATCTCGACTCACCCTCTTTAATATCATGCCGGAATTGGAGCAATTTAATAATAAGTTCACAGAACAGCAGGGAATTTACGTTCTGCACTGCTGCTCCTTCCTTAGGGTAAAATGGACATTTACAGAAGCCTGTATTCTACCTATGGAAAAAAAAACAGTCTGTTATAAAACAGCTTATGCTTGCTGACTGGTTGATAGAAAAGTTATAGGGAATTTGCACATATACATACACATATATATTTATATACATACATATACAGTATATAGATCAAGGGCGTACGTACTATAAAAGCAGACCATGCGACTGCTAGGGGGCCGGTCGAGTGAGGGTGCCCAGTCCGCTTTTGGTCCCATTCACTTTTCTATTGGTTGGCAAGAACCTTTCTACCGTCCAGACAAAATGCGTTGTTTGCAAATAAGGGGGTAAGGAATTGGCGCAAGGGCTGGGGGGCAAAATCCACTACCATAATGGGGAGTCCATTTAGATCTATGTACGTCACTGCCATACAAATATATTAGGCAATTGCTATTTTTGCCTTCTATATTATCGCAGGCTCATTGTGATGTGTTTTGATGTCCGTAATCCACAGGCTCTTCTGCTTTCCTAATAATAAAACCTTTATATTAAAACTCCGCAAACTGGGAACATTTTATCAACACAAAGTTTACTTTTATTTGCCAAAAAACGAAACTTTTACGAAAGTCACCAAAGCTCAGTGAAGGTCAGCCTGGCTGCGGATAATTCTGAACTCTCCCATTATTACATTGTCCTAGTTATTATACAACATAATAAGTCCTGTGTTTACCTTTGTTAAAGAATAATAGATAAACCGTGGCTGATAACAGAAGACAACGCTCCTTCATTTCGATGAGAACCGTAGCGCCAAGAGATTTGCTGATATGTATCTATTGTATATGCAACAGTTACAAATTGCTTTCCATATTGAGACGGAATAGATTATCCCGCAGCCAGAGGCTGAAACAAAAATAGGAGACATTTTATTCTTGGAGCTTGCAACTTAAAGGGCACCTCCAGCCAGAAATGAAGCGTCGCCTGTTTTCCTGACTCTTGTGCAGTCTATTTCTCTTCTAATCTCAGCACTTTATGTTTCTGACTTCTTCTACCTTTAGTTCCTATGACAGGAAGTAACTGTCTGATATCTGTCATTGTCAGCCATATTACTTTTCATGGGGCTTATATTTCTGTCACTTGGTCACCCAGAGGCTCCTCCCCTGGCCGTCAGCAGAGACATGCTATGAAGAATTCTATATCAAACATGATCTCGGATCATGAACTAGGATCAGATTTTTATTTGTTAATGAGTTAATGTGTCAGTAGGGCCAGGACAAGGGGTAGATGGAGTAGTCAGCCACCAAGGATGCCATTAAGGGGTTTATGAATTAAAAAAGTTTAAAAATTGTACAACCAATTGGACGATGTGTCCGAGCTCCTGATAACACTATAGCTAACAATGTGCATTGGTGAGGGGGCATGATGCAGGAAAAGAGTTTGACTGAAAGGCACCCACGTTAACATGGGTCATAGGGTGGGGTGTGAAACCACTGCCGTGGGCAGCAGGAGACCTTGTCCAATCCTTGTGTGTCATACAGACCAGAGCCTTCACTCTTACTTATAGCCAATAATGTTGAAACAACAAAAATTGGAAATGCTGGGAAGTGAGGGAGGAAGTAGCTAGCTTCTCATCCTACTTGAGTTTCAATAGAAGCACAAAGGTTAGGGTTGACTTTGGTCAGATAGGTAGACAGGTAGAGTTTAAGGCAGGTGGCCAAGGTAGAAACATGAAATAGTCCAAGTAGTCACCTGAAAACTAGCAGAATAGTCCTAGAACACATGACCCGAAAATTTATTGTGTGTGGTGCATTTATTTAGAAACAGTTTTTTCATCAATACCTACCTCCAAATATTCATATTGTTGGCCCTACGGCCTAAATTATTTTCTGTGGCTTTTTTAAGAATGCAAAAACTGCACATTAAAAAGGCAATGAGGAATACCCTTATTCATGAGACAGCCCCCCCAATGGCTGCGGGAACCCTGATGATCATCATATTGCAAATGTGGTTGATGTCAATGGGTGACCAACATAGTTAACCAATACCTACTCTTTGTAGTGTCTTTCTGCTCTGGGTCATAGAGGTGGATTATAAGTGAAGGATTCTTCTTCTTCTTCTTCTCTAAGCTCCATGTGGCTTCATAGGGAATATGGACAGGGATGATCCTGAGTGGACAACCCCTTTAAAGAACTGGAACATGAAATGTTTTAGACTGTGGTCTTGGTAAAGACTTTGAGAAGACCAAGGACGGCAAGCAGAAGTAGATCCTGGACCAAATTGAGCAGACGAAAGCCGGAGCTTATCCAAGACGTACCATGAGAAGAACCAACAAAACCAAAGAAAAACAAATGCATTTCAATGGGCTAAAAGAAAATGAGGACGAGGATGACCACCAACAAGATGAATAGAGGTAATGATAGGAATCATGAGCCTGGTATTGAGAAGATTGAAACCCCAAACCCAAGACATGACCGTCTACGGGTAATAGGGCCACCAGGAGCCTAAAAGCCGTCCGGACCCACTGATCTTGACAAGACTGGTCTGATGTGCATGGAGGTGTCTCGACTCTCCGCCGATGGCAGATATTGGGAGAAAGAAGGATCTGGCATATTGGATTTTAACATTATGCGGCTTATTCCCCATTGAAATAAACACGAACGCTCGGCCGATACGGGATGGGCCTGTGGGAGGAAGAGCCGT